>NC_090731.1:10664897-10789897 GCF_036898095.1 Palaemon carinicauda
TACTAAAGAGAAGTGAACGTAATTAATTTATAAATAGATTTTATGTAGAATTTCATAGTTACTTTAATTGCTTACTTTCCTGGTCCCGTGTGTGATTATGAAATGAGACGAGGTATGAATAATATAATAAGTGAAGCAAGGAAGTTAGCGGAATGTTAAATAAACATCTTTTATCTCTTGGAATATAAAGGACTCATCATAAAAGACAAAAATTGCTTGACAATTGCAAGAGAAAATGGAGAACCCGGTAGAGTGAACTACCTGAATACCAAATTCAGAGTAAGGAACCCCAAAAAGAATGAGAAAATTAAGTTAACAAAAAAAAAATTCTTCGGTCTATACTTGAGTAGGCTGTTTTTAGAGATGGTAAAAAAGAATAGAGGATTCAAAAGCGTGTAAATTTAGGAGCGTTGGCTGGAACAATGGAGGTGTCCCAGATTATGAAGATCCGTAATCTTAGAGTTATCTGTATATTCTTTACATATGCATTGCTTATGGTCGTTCATTTCCATTCATCTTTTGTATTGAGAATTTTCTTGGTGGTAAGTATGGAATGAATATGTGTTGTAAAGCCAGGAAACGTGTAGGTCTACATTAATTCTAAAGAAATATGTATGTTCACTGCTTAAGGATATGCTAATCTAAAAGGAAAAAAAAAAAGAATATTTTGAGGTACCTTGTAAGCTTTTCATTTGAATGATCTTACCCTATTTTATTTTAATTTGTTCATTATTGTTCTTGTAGTTTATCTTTCCTTATTTCCTTTCCTCACTTGGCTATTGTTCCCTGTTAGAACCCTTGGGTTTATAGCATCTTGCTTCTCCAACTAGGTTTTTAGCTTAGCTAATAATAATGATAATAATAATAACAATAATAATAATAATAACAATAATAATAATAATAATAATAATAATAATAATAATAATAATAATAATAATAATAATTTAGAACAACTCTATCGACAACGTGCAAGAAGAAGAAGAAGAAGAAGAAGAGCCGGGTGGCGCACGTACCACAACAAAGAGTGATGCTATCATAAGCGACCAGTCTAGTTTGGCAAAGACTTTCGTTGTGGTTGAACGTATGTTGACGTTACTCGTACCTGTGAATATTTTGCTGTCTAATATTTATGGAGTAGTTCTATAGCCAAGATGACTTCCCAAGAAGTTGCCGACGAATATCGTTCGTCGTTGAGTGACCTGACACTCAATTCGAAGCCTTTAATCACCATGTTGACGATGTTAGCGGACGAGAACCTGACCCACGCAGCAGTGATCGTCAAAGTTATCGAAGAGCAAATTCAGTCGTCAAATGTAAGTATATAGTTTAATATTAATGAAATTGTCCATTCTTTGTCGTCATTATATGCTAGTTTAAATAGGGATTTTGTATAGGCTACGATTAGAAGAGTGGTTGGGGGATTCGGGGACTTGACCTGTAGGCCTCCGCCAGATTGTGATTGTATTTTGAAACGAAATTTCACTTTTGTTTTGCTTTAGGTTACCTTTAACTAATTGACGTGGTCTTGTAAACAAATATCCTAAAGGAGTCTGATGTGTTAGGTTATTTAGTCTTGGAGAAAATATTAACATAAACACCATTTGCTCACACGACATTGCATGTGTTTATATTTTTTCGACTCATATATAATGAATAGTTTCCCCTTAAAGTGTTTTTTTTTTTTAATTTCACATTTTACCTTATTATTAGGACTTGCCGCCATTTCCAATTCCAAATGTTTTTCTTGCATGCTGAATCATATTCCATCAAGGTAAACAAACAGGAATACCATCTGAACCTGAGGTTCCCAACCTAACCCAACGTAGGATGCTGTAGGCATATCTACTGAGGGAGGGGCTATTTCCCATGTGTGACCCTCCCAGCTTTCCATATTCTTACCTTAATCTAAAAAGGGTGTATTTTCCATGGTTGGAAATTTGGCTTGTAATAAAAATGAATGCATCATAGTAAAAAAAACAGTAGGAACTAGGCTACTTGAACCATCTCTTGGTGTTGAAATAGGAAAACGTAAATCTTTTTTTAAGAGTTTTCAAAACATTATTATGGCGAGATTAACGGTGGTCAGGACCTCCCGTGTGCATAGAACACCGCCTAACCTAAAATTCCCCACCTAACCTAACCTACAAGCTGTGTCCTATCTTGTTAACCTAATGCCCTCCTTCGGCTCCCCTTAGACTGCCATATTCTTGGCAATAGGTTTGAAAATAGGGGAGCCATTGGTCATGGCCGTCATCATTCATTCACCCTTGGATTTTTTCCCTGATGCACTTAAGAAAATTTAGGACTACGCAACAATATATCAGTAGCCTCCTCGTATTTAAATCAATTAAAGATGACTGTATAACAGGAATGTTTGCAATTGGCGCACGGAAAAATCTATCAGTATCAAGAGTATGATACAAATGCATGTAAACGAAGGTAGTCAGTGTTGCAATGAAGGTATGTGGTTGGGCTGACTAAAAAAGGCATGTGATGATGAAGCAGACACTAATTGGTCATTTAGACAATGATAGCTTGGTTCTAATGATAAGAGAAAATGGGAAATTCAGAATAATCTTTTTCATTTAATGGGAAACTATAATAAAAGTTATATAACAGGGTTTCTGCCATCCTAGTTGAGAAGTTATGAATTCGCTCATCGTATATTTGGGCGCTGTTATTGTTAATATAATTACTGGAGTGGGCTAGCTTGAGTAATCTATGGTTAGATGGATATTTTAGGCTAGGGAATGCTACCATTGCCTTATTGCCTTATTTTTTGTTTGGGTTCCCCCAGGTCCCTCAGTGTGAGGCACCTCGTATATCCACCAGAGAGTTGCTAATGCATCTTCCAGTCTTGGATGGTCTGGGATGCATCTTAGGTATTTATCGAGCTTATTCTTAAACACATCTACGCTCACTCCTGATATGTTTCTTAGATGAGCTGGCAGCACATTAAATAGTCGCTGCATTATCGATGCTGGTGCGTAGTGGATTAATGTCCTGTGCGCCTTTCTTAGTTTACCTGGAATATTTTTTGGCACTATTAATCTACCTCGGCTTGCTCTTTCTGATATTTTAAGCTCCATGATGTTTTCAGTAATTCCTTCTATTTGCTTCCATGCTTGTATTATCATGTAGCGTTCTCTTCTCCTTTCTAGACTGTATAGTTTTAAAAATTGCAGTCTTTCCCAGTAGTCAAGGTCCTTAACTTCTTCTATTCTAGCAGTATAGGACCTTTGTACACTCTCTATTTACGCAATATCCTTTTGGTAGTGTGGGTACCATATCACATTGCAGTACTCGAGTGTACTACGTACATAAGTTTTGTAAAGCATAATCATGTGTTCAGCCTTTCTTGTTTTAAAGTGTCTGAATAACATTCCCATTTTTGCTTTACATTTAGCCAACAGTGTTGCTATTTGGTCGTTGCATAACATATTCCTATTTAACATTACAGTGAACCTTCGTTTATCGCGGTAGATAGGTTCCAGACCCGGCCGCGATAGGTGAAAATCCGCGAAGTAGTGACACCATATTTACCTATTTATTTAACATGTATATTCAGACTTTTAAAACCTTCCCTTGTACGTAGTACTGTTAACAAACTACCCTTTAATGTACAGAACACTTAATGCATGTACTACAGTACCCTAAACTAAAACAGGCACAAATGTTAAGGGCGATTTTATATCATGCGTTTCCTAAACACGCCAAAAAGCACGATAAAAATGGCAACCAATGTTTTGTTTACGTTTCTCTGATCATAATGAAGAAACAAACGCATTTACTGTACACATCTGTGTATAAGTTAGTTTTTGCATCGATTATATTGATTATTCAGTACAGTATGTTGATTTTGTTACTGTATTACCAATATGTATATGTATATGGGGTATGAAAAAAATCCGCGAAGTGGTGAATCCGCGATGGTCGAACCGCGCAATAGCGAGGGTTCACTGTACACTAAGGTCTTTAATTGCTTCCTTGTTTGTGATTATCTCATTATTAGGTCCCTTGTATGCATACACCATTCCTTCTCTGTTTCCATAATTTATTGATTCGAATTTATCGGAGTTAAATACCATCCTATTTATCTCCGCCCATTCATATATTTTGTTTAGATCTCTTTGTAGTGAGTGCCTATCTTCATCACAAGTAATTTCTCTACTTATTCTTGTGTCATCGGCGAAACTTCTCACTACGGAGTTTTGAACATCAGAGTCTATGTCTGAGATCATAATAACAAACAGCAGTGCAGCTAATACCGTACCTTGTGGCACACCCGATATTACCTGGGCTTCATCTGATTTCTCGTCATTTGCAACCACTATCTGTTTCTTGGGTAGATTAGCCTGTTTAGTTTGAATTAGGCTTGCTCATTTACTGGAGTTGTTGACAGGCTAGTATATTTAATCTTTTGTATATCATACCTATAGAGTCTGGAGTAGACTGGTAAAATTAGTCTTGGAGAAGGCTAGCTCATTTCATTAAATGATAGGAAAAGACATGAAGTAGGAGGTAGGGTAGAATGCAAGCTATGTGGGGCAGTTAATACCTCTCCCATTTCATTCTTGACTGTCCAGACCTCAGCGACGAATGAAGAAAAATAGTGGAATTACAACAGGCATATGAAGAAAAAAAGAAGAAGATAATAGGAAACGTGCTGTTCAAGAAAGAAGGAATAGGGAAAAGAAAAGAATATATTTATCAAATGTGGAAAAAAAAGAGAGAAGAAAATAAAAGAATTAGAATAAAGAAGAAAACCAAGGAGGTGCCAATGGAAAGGCGAATCCCTCCGCCCAACAACCAAACTGAACTGGGGTGGGCTAGCCTATTCATTCTAGGGTAGATTAGCTTATTTAGTTTTGGATTTGCTAGTCTATTTGGTCTGTGGTAAGGTATATGCTATTTAGTCTGGGGTAGGTTTGCCAATCTTGTACAGCATGCGGTTGGCTATAGCGTATTTTGTCTGGAGTTGGCTTGCCAATTTAGTCTCAGATAGGGTGGTCAATCAAGTCTATGATGAGTTAGCCTATTTAATCAGAGGTAGGCTATTTCCTATTTTGTCTAGGGTGGGCAGCCTATTTTGTGTGGGTAGTTAGGGTAGGCTTGGCTATTTTGTTTAGGGTAGGTTAGACTATTTTGTCTAGGATAGGTTAGGCTATTTTGTCTAGGGTAGGCTAGTCCATTTTGTCTAGGGTAGGCTAGCCTATTTTGTGTTGGGTAGGTTAGGCAATATTGTGTGGGTAGTTAGGGTAGGGCTGGGTTGTGGATAATACTCTGGAATAGTTGGGCATGTCGTATGGCAGAAGTTAGGCTTGTTCGTCTTAATGTCAAATGAGTATTGTGAGATTTTGTAGTGGTCTGGTTTTGGTTAGGTTGAGCGGCAAAGGGTGCCAAGCCCTTCCCCAGGTAATTTTTGGGTAGGGAAAACCTGGATTAAGTAAAGATAAGCACTCCCAGGGTGCATATCTCTACTTTCTCTATTGAGAAATCCCCGATGTTTTAACGATTTGTTTTCATTGTTAAGTCATTGCTTGTTTTTGTTTCTAAACACATAATTGGATACTAATCTTTAACAAGTTGGTTTCTGTTAAGAATGTTAAATTAGTGCTTCTTTTGGTTAGTAAAATAGTTTCCTATTTGAGAAAATAGTCAATCGTTGAACTTTCCTTTGTTTTAATTCTTGTCTTATAGTCGCAAAATTCAACATTTTACTTTAGTACAGAATATAGAGCCTCCAAACATGGACCATTCTCTATATGAACAAATCATTAAGCCATTGGTGGTTAAAGACCTGCCTCCTGCAATAAATTGGATGAAGCAGAAGAATCTTCTGAGGAAAGAACTAAAATGTCCTCTATGTAAAAGTTTAATGAGGTGGACGAAACGGTCTTCAATTCAAGATAAATACGTCTGCAAGGGCCTAGTCAAAAACTGCTCCAAATACAAGTACAGTACTAGGAATCAATTCTTAAAGATTTGTTTTTTTTTATCGATCAAAGCTTTCATTACAAAAGTGGATAGAAGGCATTTTCTACTGATGTCAGGATTTGAGTGTATTGCAAACCACACAGTGTTTTAATGTTTCAAAAAAGGCAGTCATTGATTTGTTCATTTTTTTTCGTGAAGAGTGCGAGAAATATTAAAAAAAAAAACACGCTCTTAGACTTGGTGGGTCAGGAATAACTGCAAATAGATTAGTCTTGCTTCAGCCACAAACCAAAAGACCACAGGGGATGCGCTCCTCAGAATCCAATTTGGGTATTTGGGATAGTTGACCCATCTTCATCACCAGCTTTGGGTTATATGGAGATATTCTATTCGCGTAATGCCAAAACGCTATTACCGATAATCAAGAAAGTAGTTTTGCCAGGAACAACCATTCACAGTGATCAGTGGGGAGCATATTGCAACATTCAAAGGGGCCTAGGATTCGCTCATCATACTGTAAATCACTCGTTAAATTTCGTTGATAGAGCTACCGGAGTTCATACTCGATCAATCGAGAGTTATTGGAATAAACACAAAATACGAATAAAACGCATGCTCGGATGCAGACAGGAATTGTTGAACTCTTGCTCAAACAAATTTTATAGGTTTTGTGACTGTTGCAAATCAATATTGTTTTGAATAAATTATTCATTTATATTTTTATGTGTACTCATGAAATATGTATTCATTTTTAACTATATTATGATGTATCCATTTTAAAGATTTTTATATTCTATATGGTTCAACAATAAAATTCTAAAACAAACAACACTTGTCATTATCTTTACGTTATCCACGGAATGTTTGGGGTGCCCATCTTCACTTGGTCAAGACTGGGAGTGCTTATATTTACTTGGTTAAATCCTTGGGGTGCCCATCTTTACTTGATCCGAAAGACTGATATTTCGATACCTATCCTCCGCTGTGTACTCCTTACATATTGTACCCCACCTGCAATACCCCTTCTTTATTGTGACCTATCATGTCATAGAAATAAAAAGCACGTCCCTTGGCAGAAATAAAACCTTATGTGATTCTTACAGTTCCTTGAATACCTATGTAAATAGATTGTATTCTGATTATTCAAGTATACAGTATTGAATTCCCTTACTAGAATGAATTCATGAAAGATGGCTGAAGTATGAAAACATCAGAGACTTTAGCAGAAAAAATTGGCAAGTTTTGATGCGTTCAAAATGTTGGGTAATGAATATATCAGAGAAGAAAGGGTTTGGCAGTTGCTCTTACATTTCAAGATATCAACTGCTGGAATCCCTGAAAAGACTGTGGTGCAGTTCACATTTTTATTCTTTTATATAGAATTTATTATTGACTTGGCCATTTTGTTTCTGGATGAATAACTCCAAAATGGCCCGTACTCATCCTTTTGTATAGTGAATTTCTTGTCAGCCCTCCAAAAACAGTTGTCCGCTGAGACCTCTAACCAACCCTAACCTCTTATGCTTAGTCCTTATTTGATTTGACCCCAATTTGTTAGTGTGGTAAAGTTATAGCCTTTATACGTACACATCATGTTCATGATAAGTATTACCCATATAATACTGTAATAGGTCTACCAAGGTTTTTTAATTTGTTTTTATGCTAATACAAACTTTCATCTTGTATAAAAGTGGTTATTTATCACTTGTGCTGGCACAACTGTTGAAACTTAACAAGATAGTTTGTGAATGGCTGGTGACATATTGGTTCCACTAACGTGTATGATGTAGCCAAGTTATTTTCAATATTAAACTTACCCGATAATCATGTAGCTGTCAACTCCGTTGCCCGACAGAATTCTACGGAAGGGATACGCCAGCGATCACTATACTAGAAGGGGGGTGTACTCACCAGCGCCACCTGTGGCCAGGTACTGCAGTACTTCTTGTTGACACCACCTCAATTTTTCCTCTGTCGTGCTTCCGGCAAGACATACATGGATACGCTTATAATTTTGGAGTCTTGTTCACGGTTTTTGGTGAAGTATTGCTCTAAGATTTCAGCTTTCGCTATACTGGAAACTTGTCTATTAGCTTAGATAGCTTTTATATTGATTTGATTAATGGTTAACGATCTTTTGCTTTAATTGGAATCCCCCTTGACTGTTCTTTGATTCAAGATGTCCGACCTTTCTCAAGCCCCTCCCCAAAGACGATGTAGGACTTGTATTAGGCGTATTCCGAAGGCCTCGGTTGATCCTCACACCGTTTGTTCCGACTGTAGGGGAAAATCCTGTCAGTTGGAAGATCGATGTGAGGAATGCGCCGGACTTTCGGAACTTGATTTTGTTCGATTCCTAAAGTATACCACTAAGTTAGAGAGAGAGAGAGTTAGGAGGAGTTCGGCTCGCTCTTCGCTTTATTCCTCACCCCATGATCCTCAACCTTTTCCTCCCCCTGTAGTGGCTACCCCCGAACCTACTTTTTGTGCTCAGCCTGATATGTCTGATGTTTTACGTGCCATTCAGGCTTTAGGTGATAAAGTGGAGTCGGTAGTGAGTGACCACAAGTTCCTCTTGGCGGACGTCAAGGAACTTAAGGTGAAAAGTGCAGTGGGAAGTGGTAGTGCCAGTGCTGTGCCGAGTGCTAGTGTCAGTGTCAGTGTTGTGCGTGAGGGTACTTCTGTGCGTGCCAGTCGTCCTCCCAGTCCGGGACCTCTTGCAAGCTCCCAAGCCCAGGGGAGAAGCAATGTCGAAGGGCAAAAGGGTTCGGCAGGCCTTGATCGGCGCACAGAAGTATCCTCGGTGGTTGCGGGCGTATCTTACGGAGATCGTCACTTCCACTCTCAGACGATTGAGCCTTTAATTTCCTCGTCTGCAGTAGAATTTTCGGGGAGAAAACGCTGGACTCAGGTCTCAAGACCTCTTAAACGTAAAGTCCAAACCTCACGAGTTCAACCCGGATGTAGTCATTGGGCTAGCTCTGACTCGCCGCAGTCATCAGGTGACTGCACACCTCCTAAGAGAGGTAAGGCGATGCCTCAACAGACCTCAACTTCTGTTAAGGCTTTGCCTCAACAGACCTCATCGTCTGTTGATCCCAAGATGGCTTTGCTGCAGTCCATGCAGTCGCAGCTTGCGGTCTTAATGCGTGAGTTTCAGGCAGAGAAGGTTACACCTCCTCCTGCGAGCGCTCCTCCTGCGAGCGCTCCTCCTCTCCGCAGTCCAGTCTGCCAGACGTACGAAGTTGAGGTTCCTCAAGCTACCTCCATGCGTGAGCTACCGCGTTGGGAGTTGCCAGTTACCAGCGTTGTGCAGCAACCTCCACCTTCCTTTAGGCAGGAATCTCTTACCACGCTACAACCTCCTCAACAATGGGGACAGGAGTCTTATGCCTTACAACCTCCTCTTCCTTTGAGGCAAGAGTTTCTTGCAGTAAGACCATCCTCGAGGCAGCAACCTCTTGAGGTACGACAACCTCTACCATCCTTGAGGCAGCCACCTCAGCTCTCGCAGCTGCAACCTCAACTCTCGAGGCAAGCTCCTCAAGAACCTCAACTCGTGAGACAGGAGTCACGTTCTGCGCAGCCGCCACCTCAACTCTCGCAGCTCACACCTCAAGAACCTCAACTCGTGAGACAGGAATCTCTTACTGCGCAACCACCTCAACCCTTGAAGCAAGCGCAACTCTTGAGACAGGAACCTCATGCAATGAGTCAGCCACCTCAACGCATGCATCTACCACCTTCTCCTCTACTTGACCAGTCTTTGCAGCCTGAACCTCAGGTTTTACTTCAGTCGCCTCTCACCACACTTGCTCCTCAAACCTCCGCAGAACCTCCTTCATCCCAGCCTCATGACTTTGTCATTACCAGCCCGCATCCTCTTCAACAGAGACTTGAGGATGAGACCGCAAGTGTTTATGCACCCGCTTGTCAGGATTCTGCTGTTCAGCACACCGCTGTAACTTTACCTCTCGCTTCTCAACACTCAGGTGATGAGGTTTCTGAGGAGGAAGCTGCGCACCTTGATGATCCCTCTTCGGACGTGGAGGAACCCAAGTCGTTACCACCCTCCATTGACTTTCGCAAGGTCCTGGCTCTTTTCAGAGAGGTTTGCCCGGATCATTTTGTTTCTGCTACCCCTCGCTCTCCTCCATCAGAGTTTTCTCTAGGCATGCAACCTGTTAAGTCGGCCTACACTAAGCTCGTCTTTGCTAGATCCTCTAAGAGAGCTTTAAGAATGTTAGGGGATTGGTTGCAGTCCAAACAGCAACTAGGGAAGACTTCATTTATGTTTCCTCCCACTAAGCTGACTTCTAAGGCGGGCGTATGGTATGCCACAGGAGAGGAACCAGGCTTGGGAATCCCTGCCTCTGCCCAGGCTGACTTCTCAAGTTTGGTTGACTCCACGTAGATCGGCTATGAGGCGCTCTAAGGTCTGCTGGACCTTTTCCGACTTAGACCACTTCTTAAAGGGTGTCTTTCGCGCCTTTGAGATTTTCAATTTTCTCGACTGGTGCCTGGGGGCCTTGAGCAAGAAGACTGCCCCATCTGACAAGGACTCGGCCATGCTTATAATGTCCTGTATGGATAAAGCAATTCGCGATGGGTCCGGCGAACTTGCCTCCATGTTTGTTTCGGGAGTACTCAAGAAAAGGGAACAACTGTGCACTTTCCTTTCCACTGGTATCACCTCTTGTCAAAAGTCTCAGTTACTTTTTGCTCCGCTTTCTAAGTTCCTGTTTCCTGAGGAGCTTATCAAGGAATTGTCTGCGGCCCTTATTCAGAAGGACACTCATGACCTTGTGGCCTCTTCAGCACGGAAGGCTAAGGTTGCTCCTTCGGTTCCTAGAACTTACCGCACCCCAGTAGCCGATACTCCTGCTACAAGATTTATTCCGCCCTTTCGTGGCAGAGCCCCCAGCCGAGGAAGTACCCGTCCAGACGCTTTCAGGGGCAGGTCTAAGAAAGGTCCCAAGCCTTCGAAAGGCAAACACTGACTCTCCTCCTCTCCAGACAGCAGTAGGAGCCAGACTCAAGATCTTCTGGCAAGCTTGGGAAAGAAGAGGTGCAGACGCCCAGTCTGTCAAGTGGCTAAGGGAGGGTTACAGGATACCATTCTGCCGCAATCCCCCTCTGACCACTTCTCCCATCAACCTCTCTCCCAACTACAAGGAAAAGGACAAGAGGCTAGCGTTACACCAGGAGGTGTCGCTCCTGTTACAGAAGAAGGCAGTGGTGATAGTCCGGGACCATCAATCCCCGGGCTTCTACAACCGTCTCTTTCTGGTGGCCAAGAAGACAGGAGGTTGGAGACCGGTGCTGGACGTCAGTGCGCTCAATGCTTATGTCACCAAGCAGACGTTCACTATGGAGACGACGAAGTCGGTCCTAGCAGCGGTCAGGCAGGAGGACTGGATGGTCTCGTTGGATCTGAAAGACGCTTACTTTCACGTTCCTATTCATCCAGACTCCCAACCTTTCCTGAGATTCGTTTTTGGAAAGGTTGTGTACCAATTCCAAGCCCTGTGTTTTGGCCTAAGCACAGCGCCTATGGTGTTTACGCGTCTGATGAGGAATATTGCAAAATTCCTCCACTTAGCGGACATCAGAGCCTCCCTTTATTTAGACGACTGGCTGTTAAGAGCCCCCACAAGTCGTCGTTGTCTGGAGAGTCTCAACTGGACTTTGGACTTGATCAAGGAACTGGGTCTTTTGGTCAACTTAGAGAAGTCCCAGCTTGTTCCCTCCCAATCCATCGTTTACCTGGGAATGGAGATTCGGAGTCAAGCTTTTCGGGCTTTTCCGTCGGCCCCAAGAATCAGCCAAGCCCTAGAGTGCATTCTGAGCATGCTGAAGAGGAACAGTTGCTCGGTGAGACAGTGGATGAGTCTAACAGGGACCCTGTCATCGTTAGCCCTGTTCATCGAGTTAGGGAGACTCCACCTCCGCCCTCTCCAATTCCATCTAGCAGCTCACTGGGACAAGGATTTGACGCTCGAAGCGGTCTCTATTCCTGTCACCAAAGAGATGAAGTCTACTCTCATGTGGTGGAAGACCAACATCCTTCTCAAGGAAGGTCTATCGTTAGCGATTCAGACCCCCAATCTTCATCTCTTTTCGGACGCATCAGACTCGGGCTGGGGCGCGACCTTGGACGGACAGGAATGCTCGGGAATATGGAACAAGGAACAGGAAACGCTTCACATCAACTGCAAGGAGCTGCTGGCAGTTCATCTGGCCTTAATGAACTTCAAGTCCCTCCTGCTAAACAAGGTGGTGGAGGTAAACTCCGACAACACCACAGCCTTGGCTTACATCTCCAAGCAGGGAGGGACCCATTCGAGGAAGCTGTACGAGATAGCAAGGGACCTCCTCATTTGGTCAAGAAGTCTAAACCTCACACTGGTAACAAGGTTCATTCAGGGCAATATGAACGTCTCAGCAGATCGCCTCAGCAGGAAAGATCAAGTCATCCCCACGGAATGGACCCTTCACAAGAGCGTGTGCAACAGACTTTGGACCTTGTGGGGTCAGCCAACGATAGATCTGTTCGCCACCTCCATGACCAAGAGGCTCCCTTTGTACTGTTCCCCAGTTCCAGACCCAGCAGCAGTTCACGTGGATGCCTTTCTGCTGGATTGGTCCCATCTCGACCTATATGCATTCCCGCCGTTCAAGATCATCAACAGAGTCATTCAGAAGTTCGTCTCTCACGAAGGGACACGGCTGACGCTGGTTGCTCCCCTTTGGCCTGCAAGAGAATGGTTCACAGAGGTACTACAATGGCTGGTCGACGTTCCCAGGACTCTCCCTCTAAGAGTGGACCTTCTACGTCAACCTCACGTAAAGAAGGTACACCCAAACCTCCACGCTCTTCGTCTGACTGCCTTCAGACTGTCGAAAGACTCGCTAGAGCTAGAGGCTTTTCGAAGGAGGCAGCCAGAGCGATTGCCAGAGCAAGGAGGATATCCACTCGTAGAGTCTACCAATCCAAGTGGGAAGTCTTCCGAAGCTGGTGCAGAGCCAATGCAGTTTCCTCTACCAATACCTCTGTAACCCAAGTTGCTGACTTCCTATTACATCTTAGGAATGTTAGATCTCTTTCGGCTCCTACGATTAAAGGGTACAGAAGTATGTTGGCTTCAGTTCTCCGCCACAGAGGTTTGGATCTGTCCTCCAACAAGGACCTACAAGACATCCTTAAATCTTTCGAGACTTCTAAAGAACGTCGTTTGTCCACTCCAGGCTGGAATCTAGACGTAGTCTTAAGATTCCTTATGTCTCCTAGGTTCGAACCTCTCCAGTCAGCTTCCTTCAAAGACCTTACTCTCAAAACTCTTTTCCTCGTCTGCCTTGCGACAGCCAAAAGAGTTAGTGAAGTTCACGCCTTCAGCAAGAACATAGGATTCACATCCGAATCAGCAACATGTTCTTTACAGCTCGGATTTTTAGCTAAAAATGAACTTCCTTCACGTCCTTGGCCTAGATCGTTCGAAATTCCTAGCCTTTCCAACATGGTGGGTAACGAGCTAGAGAGAGTTCTTTGCCCTGTCAGAGCTCTGAAATATTATCTTAAAAGGTCAAAACCTTTACGAGGACAGTCAGAGGCCTTATGGTGTGCCATCAAGAAACCTTCGATGCCTATGTCCAAAAACGCAGTTTCGTATTATATAAGGCTTCTGATTAGAGAAGCTCATTCTCACATGAAGGATGAAGACCTTGCTTTGCTGAAGGTAAGGACCCACGAAGTGAGAGCTGTAGCCACTTCGATGGCCTTTAAACAGAACCGTTCTCTGCAGAGTATTATGGATGCAACTTATTGGAGGAGCAAGTCAGTGTTTGCATCATTTTATCTGAAAGATGTCCAGTCTCTTTACGAGAACTGCTACACCCTGGGACCATTCGTAGCAGCGAGTGCAGTAGTAGGTGAGGGCTCAGCCACTACATTCCCTTAATCCCATAACCTTTTTTAACCTTTCTCTTGAATGCTTTTATTGTTGTTTTTTGGGTTGTTACGGTAGGCTAAGAAGCCTTCCGCATCCTGTTTGATTTGGCGGGTGGTCAATTCGTTCTTGAGAAGCGCCTAGGTTAGAGGTTGTGTAGAGGTCCTTTAGTATGGGTTGCAGCCCTTTATACTTCAGCACCTTAGGGTTGTTCAGCCTCCTAAGAGGAACGCTGCGCTCAGTAAGGAAGACGAACTTATTAAAGGCAGAGTAATGGTTCAAGTCGACTTCCTTACCAGGTACTTATAATTTCATTGTTATTTTGAATAACTGATTATATGAAATACGGGATACTTGCTTACTGATATACATGTACACTGGTTTTCACCCACCTCCCTGGGTGTGAATCAGCTACATGATTATCGGGTAAGTTTAATATTGAAAAATGTTATTTTCATTAGTAAAATAAATTTTTGAATATACTTACCCGATAATCATGATTTAATTGACCCACCCTTCCTCCCCATAGAGAACCAGTGGACCGAGGAAAAATTGAGGTGGTGTCAACAAGAAGTACTGCAGTACCTGGCCACAGGTGGCGCTGGTGAGTACA
This sequence comes from Palaemon carinicauda, assembly GCF_036898095.1. NCBI lineage: Eukaryota > Metazoa > Arthropoda > Malacostraca > Decapoda > Palaemonidae > Palaemon > Palaemon carinicauda. The sequence continues at coordinate 10,679,394 of NC_090731.1, forward strand.
CCCCCTTCTAGTATAGTGATCGCTGGCGTATCCCTTCCGTAGAATTCTGTCGGGCAACGGAGTTGACAGCTACATGATTATCGGGTAAGTATATTCAAAAATTTATTTTACTAATGAAAATAGCATTTTTGGATTTCCCCACCATTACATTTAGGTATAGTGTGCTATGGCCCTGTTCATGATTGTGGTTTTGCTACTGTTGAAGTTATTCTTTCTTTGAGCGTTATAAACTTTTATTATTTTAGTCTAATTATCTTGAAATGCATATTAAGAAATTATATGTAATTGTGTCCTAGTGAGTTTAGGCTGTGTATGGGGTGTATGAACTCTTCTACAGAGGGACAGTTTTAAGAGGAAGGAGAGACTAGTGTCTTCAATGTGTAATACTCTGTTGACTCTGGTGGATTTTTTGCCACTTCCTCTTTACAACTCAACTCCCCTCCTCCCCCCTTTTTTTTCCCTCTTAGGCCAGCCTTGCTATGCTACTCTGGGTTTTTCTTGGGCTCATTTCAAACATTGTTTGTGAGGTAGACGCCCAAGCCTGTAAAGCATGCATAGAGTGAGAACCTGAAGAGTTGTGGCCCTCTGTGAATATTGAAATTGGTCTTTACTATTTGTATGATGCTGGCCTAACTTTCAACTGCTGAGGTTGATCCAACCCCTGTAAGTAGTAAGTCACTGGGGTATTTTTCCCTGTTGGAATAGTTGGGCTTATAGCCTCCTGGTTGTAGCTTAGCTTGTAATAATCATAATCTTAAGTTACAGGAATTGAGGTTTAGGGATTGGTGAATTAATAAAGAACTAACAGTTAGGACTAATCCAATGTGAATTTCCCTTAGGGCTCTAGGCTTTCTAAACTCTTAAAGGGACTGCAGCCATACCCTCTGATATGTGTTTGAAGAAGGCTATTTCCTCATCAAAAACCCAGCTGGACAGCTTCTGGCATATCTTTCTTTCAATAGGCAATGCTTTGTTCGGCCCTTTCTTGCCTCATCTCGGGCTCTATTCTGTAAAGGGGTTAAGAGAGAAGAAGACTGTGGGATGCTGAGGTACCCCTTTCAAGCTGCTGTGAGTAGGAGGATGCTTGTCATACAATTGATCAGTGTAGCAGTGACTGGAGGCCAAATCTTGAATGATGAATGTCCTTTTGGGTTAGTTAACTATCCTTACAGACTTGTCTAGTGAGGGGGGTGAGCTAGCAGTTCCAGGCGAGTGGTAGGAGTCTGGAAATATCATACCCCTTATCACACGGGTAACAAGGGCTGGGGTGTAATGGCATCAGGCCCTTACCTCATTTCATCGGTGGGACGCTGTCCACAAGTCCTTGGGGCCTGTGTTTATTGCTCAGCAAGTTGTTTACTTCCTTCAGTTCTTTTTCAGGATATGAAAGCATCTTGTTTAGGGTATAAGCTTTTTACAGGCTTAGGTAAGACAGGCTAGATTGGACAGGGTACAGGTAAGATATGAAGATGTGTGCCTTTCCTTACAAAATTTGTAAGACTATAAGAAATCAGTCCTCTTTTTAACAAGGAAGGACATTGATGTATAAAATCTGATCCCCTCGACCCATTTCTTGTAATTGCCGTTGTGAAATAGAATAACTCCAGTATTACCATATCATCCTTTTCTCAAGGGATATAATGTTTCTTTGTATGACCTAGTACAAGTTTCCAATAAGCAACTTCAACATCCCCTATGTTTTTCATATGGAATTGCAATTTTCTTCCATGTAAAAATCTAAGTCCTTAATATTGAACTACACTCCAAACCATTCTCGTATTTCATGAGGGTGAGTGGAAATCCTCACTTACCTGTCCTTTTCTAACTACCTTGTTAATTTTCTACTGTTTTTGCAATGAGTGTTGAATTATCTACATTTATGATTCGGGGGAGGGTTGTATAGCCAGGAAGATATAAATTATTTTTCAGGTTCCTGCTCTATGTTCTAATGTTTTTGTATTTGTCAAGGTTTTGTGGTCCTATTTTTAGAATTAACTTGAAATATGGTAGGATGATAAGATTATGTAATTGCTGTAAATTTTAATGTTATTTTTTCAATATTAATCTTACCCGATGATCATGTAGCTGTCAACTCTGTTGCCCGACAGAAATCTACGGTCGGGATACGCCAGCGATCGCTATACAGGTGGGGGTGTACACAACAGCGCCATCTGTGAGTAGGTACTCAAGTACTTCTTGTCAACAAGAACTCAATTTTTCCTCTGTCGTGCCACCGGCAAGACCTACTAATACGCCGTCCCTAACTGGATTTGTTTTCACAACTTTTTGGTGAAGTACACTATTCCAGTTTTGAGCTTTCGCTATGCAGGGGTTTTATCTTCATTTCAAAACTTGAACTCGTTTTGGATAGATTTAATTATGGTGACGAAGAGAGTATGGACTCTCTTTCACTTTTAATGGCCGACCCTTCCCTTAGACGGAAGTGTTGGTGTCGAAGAGAGTATAGACTCTCTTTCACTTTTTATGACCGACCCTTCCCTTAGACGGAAGTGTGTTTAGGTTTTTGGTAATTTTGCTTAACAAAGTTATAGATTTAGTTTATTTCTCTCCGCCATTTATAGGCCTCTTCGATTAACTTTCCATTTATTATAAACTTATAAAACTTAATTTTTATGTTTGTTTATATGCGACCTTTCCTAATAGTAGGCAGTCCTTACTTGGAACTGAAGTTAATTAACATTGAGCCCGTCATATCGTATTTCCTGTTAAGAATTTATGCTATTTTAATTTTAATGTTTTTGAAAGAATTTCTTTGATAGTCTCGTACTGTTTTCAAAGATGAACTAACGTTTAGTTTAGTCTCCGCAGTTGTTGACGTTCAGAACGTTCAACATGCGCTCTATCGTTACGATAGAGAGAGAGTATTTCACGGTTTCACGTTGCAGTAAGAGTAAACCGATTCTAGCGTTTCGTTCATTCTTTCTTAGCTTAAATGGTTTTGATTCTAATAAAGGAACTTTTTATTTGGGAAACCTTTCAGTTTTTTTTTTTCCTTTATCAAATAATATGTTTTAACGATATATAATTGGGCTCATCTCTCAGGTTCTAAGTCAAGAGAGAGAGAGATAGAGACGGAGGGAGAGAGAGGAGGATAAACGTTTCGTTCAAGCGGGTAACGTTGTTCTCGTTTTTTTACTCTTCTCCCTAGTCGCTATAGGGGAAGAAGGTAAAACGTTTCTAGAGTTTTATTCTTGTTCCCAGGCTTTATGCGGTGAGAGATTTTAAACGTAGTTTATTTGATCTAGTGTTTAGTCTCTTTTCCAGCCACTGAATTCTTTATCTTTCATTATGTTTTTCTGTTACATTGTAAAACTGTTTTCGCAATTACTACCTTTTAATGAAGGATAGGATTGCGTGTTTCAGGTACAAATCACTTAAAGTTTCGAGTTCAGTGAAATAAGTGCAAACAGAAAATCAAAAGTGATAAAGTGATATGCGCAAAGTGTTACAGTGTTGCGTTCGAGGGTTCGTTTGTTCGTGCCAGTTGTTCACCTTGTCCGATACCTCTTACAAGCTCCCAAGCCCAGGGGAGAAGTAATGTCGAAGGACTTATGGGTTCCACAGGTCTTGATCGACGAACAGACGTTTCCCTCCGTGGTTTCGGGTGTATCTACACACGTTGCCGACGTGATCACCCCACCCACACAAAGACGAGAGAGCCCATTTATTCCTCGTCTGCGGAAGAGGTTTCTCGCAGAAACCATGGACCAAATCTTGCAGCTTTTAAGTGCAAGTCGGTCCCTTCCGCGCAAGTCCAACGGCCTAGGTGTAGCCACTGGGTCAGTTCGGACTCGCTCCAGTCATCCGACGACTGCACACCTCCCAAGAGAGGCAAGGTGGTACCGCAACAGGCAGTAACTCCGTCTGTTGCCACACCAGCTGTTTTAGACCCTCAGTCACAACGGACAGTAGCTCCGTTTGTTGTTGTCTTTCATAGACCCTAGTGGTCCATGCTGCAGACTATACAGTCTCAGCTTGCTCCTTCATGCAGGAGTATCGTGCTGGAAGGTTGACAATGCACCTGTTAACCTACAACCCGCCGAGGTTGTGCGCTCAGCAGATACTGCGGCTGCCTGCTCCCACACTCCTCCTGTGAGAGCTCCACCTCCGATGCGCAGTCCACCCTGCCAGACGCATGTTCTTGCTGCACCATCCGTTGACATGCGTGAGCTACCGCATCAGCAGTGGGAAGGTGCTGTAGAGCTGCCGGGTTCCAGTTCTATGCGGCATTCTCCGCAACCCATGCGGCATGCTCCGCATACCATACAGCATGCTCCGCATACCATTCAGCATGCTCCGCAACCCACCACAGCCCCTCCCACGCACCAGCACTCTGCTTTTGTTGTTGCCAGCTCCCACACTCCGACTGCGGAGAAGGTTGACGATGCACCCGTGGGCCTTCACCTCCCACGGTTGTGCGCCCGGCATGGCTTCCTGCTCTCACACTCTTGTTGTGAGAGCTCCTCCACCCATGCACAGTCAACCCTGCCAGATGTATGATGACTCCCACACACAGAGCACTCCGTTGCCGTGCGTGAGCTACCACAAGCTGCCGTGTTTTGACACGGTGTGTCAGCCTCCGCAACACACTGTGGTTACCGCCACTCGCCCGCAGCAAACTAGTCAGTCAGGAGTTGAGGCTTCCCCACACAACTTTGGTTGTTGCCAACTCACAGACTGTCAAACAGTTACATGACGTTGCCTTCTGGTCTGCTACTTATACACCAGTGCTGTATGTCCTCACGCTCCTGTTGTGGTTGACAGTTCAGTTTTTGACAGTTCACAGACTGTCAAGCAGTTTCATAACGTTGCCTTCTGGTCTGCTGCTTTTGCACCAGTGAAACCCTCTCTGAGAGAACCTAGCTTTTCTCGGATATGGTTCCTGTAGATGAGAAAGTGCTGTTCTCCCTCCTTCTGATATTCCCTTGAGGACTCTGTCATTTGGAGAGGAGCCTTAAGCTGCTTAGCCTCCTATGGACTTTTATTTAAGCATAACATGCTTCCAGGGAGGGTAAATGGTTCCGCTTCAGTCGCTAACCCCGTCTGTTGCCACACCTGCTCCCATAGACCTTGGGCTTTGTTGCAAGACATGCAGTCCAAGCTTAGTCCTTGATAGAGGATTTTTTACAGAGAAGAACCTTCTTGCCAACGACCTTCCTACCGGTTGGTTGTAAGCCCTGTTGACGCTGAGGTATCCTACTCACGTCCGCCAGTTGAGATGGTTCCTCCACCAGTGCGAACCAGTGTGGGTTGCCAGTCGCACGTTGACGTTAAGCTACTCTCGGAGGTGGTTGTGGACGTTCAGTGTGTCACTGGGAAGACGTTCAACAACCAGCAGAGGTGACTTGTTGTGACGCAGTGCGGCAACCTCAGCAACCCGATAAGGGGTTGTCTGTACTACCCAGACAGTCTAGACAGTTTCGGGTTGTCGCTGTACTTCCTCGCATCCCCATACTGTGCAGCAGTACCATGATCTTGTGTCCGCCAGTTGAGATGGTTCCTCCACTGGTGCGAACCAGTGTGGGTTGCCAGTCGCACGTTGACGTTAAGCTACTCTCGGAGGTGGTTGTGGACGTTCAGTGTGTCACTGGGAAGACGTTCAACAACCAGCAGAGGTGACTTGTGACGCAGTGCGGCAACCTCAGCAACCCGATAAGGGGTTGTCTGTACTACCCAGACAGTCTAGACAGTTTCGGGTTGTCGCTGTACTTCCTCGCATCCCCATACTGTGCAGCAGTACCATGATCTTGTGTCCGGCTCCGTCACGCATCCACCAGTGCGACCGGATTCAGCGAGTCAGACGTTGCCCACTCCGTTGCCGTTTCCTCATCAGTTTCGGATGAGGAACCCTCTGATGAGGACATGGCTGAACAAGAAGATCAATCCCCAGCCCTGCTATCCATCCAGAAGATGCTGAAGAAGGAATACGGCCCTGTCAGGCTGTGGATGAGTCTGGTTAGGACACTGTCATCCGTGGTTCAATTGGTGTCACTTGGAAGACTACACCTCCGTCCTCTTCGGTTTCATCTAGCTCTTCACTGGAAAAGGACAAGACGCTAGAAGCGGTCTCGATCCCGGTTTCCGGAAGATAAGTCTGGTCTAACCTGAGGAAAGGACTTTATCAACCTTTTATAGGGTCTTCCCCTGACTGTTCAGACTCCCAACCACGTTCTCTTCTCAGACGCATCGGACGTAGGCTGGGGTGTGACCTTAGGCGGTAGGGAATGCTTGGGATTATGGAACTCGAGTCAAAGGACAATGCATTTTAACTGCAAGAAGCTTCTGGCAGTACGTCTGACCTGGAAAAGCTTCAGGTCTCTCCTTCAAGACAAAGTAATGGAGGTCAACACGGACAACTCCCTGCTTTGATGTTCATCTCCTAGCAAGGAGGGACCTACTCTCTGACATGGTGCAAGTTCGCTAGTGACCTCCTCTCCTGTTCAACAGGTCTAGACTTTTCACTAGTAACAAATTTCTTCCAAGGCAACTTGAATGTCTTAGCAGTTTGTCTCAGTAGGAAGGGACAATAATTCCAACATATTGGACCCTCCACAGAGATGTATGCAAGAGACTTTGGGTCACCTGGGGCCAGCCAACCATAGATCTCTTCGCAACCTCGATGTCCAAGAGGCTCTCAATACTTTGCTCACCTATCCCGGACCCAGCAGTGGTTCTTTTAGATGCCTTTCTACTAGATTAGTCTCATCTAGATCTATATGCATTCCCTCCGTTCTAGATTGTCAACAAGGTACTGCAGAAGTTCGCCTCTCACGATGGGACAAAGTTGACACTAGTTGCTTCCCTCTGGCCCGCGAGAGAATAACTTACCGAGGTACTTCGATGGCTAGTAGACGTTCCCAGAACTCTTCCCCTAAGGGTGGACCTGCTACGTCTGCCACGCGTAAGAAGGTACTCCAAGTCCTCCACGCTCTTTGTCTCACTGCCTTCAGAGTATCGAAAGACTCTCGAGAACTAGAGGTTTTTCGAAGGAGGCAACCAGAGCGATTGTTAGAGCAAGGAGAACATCCACCCTTAGAGTCTACCAATCGAAGTGGGAAATCTTCCTAAACTGGTGCAAGTCAGTATCCGTGTCCTCGACCAGTACCTCTGTAACTCAAATAGCTGACTTCCTCTTATATCTGAGGAAAGAGCGATCTCTTTCAGCTCCCTCTTTCAAGGGTTACAGAAGCATGTTGGCATCAGTCTTCCGTCACAGAGGCTTAGATCTTTCCAACAATAAAGATCTACAGGACCTCCTTAAGTCTTTTGAGACCACGAAGGAGCGTCGTTTGGTTACACCTGGTTGGAATTTAGACGTGGTTCTAAGATTCCTTACGTTAGACAGGTTCGAACCACTTCAATCAGCCTCCCTGAAAGATCTCACCTTTAAGACTCTTTTCCTGATATGCTTAACCACAGCTAAAAGAGTCAGTGAGATTCATGCCTTCAGCAAGAACATCGGATTTTCATCCGAAACGGCTACATGTTCTACATCTTGGTTTTCTAGCCAAACACGAGCTGCCTTCTCGGCCTTGACCAATATCGTTCGTTATTCCAAACTTATCGTATGGTTGGAAATGAACTAGAAAGAGTATTATGTCCTGTAAGAGCTCTTAAGTTCTATTTTAAAAACCTTTACGAGGCCCGTCTGAAGCTTTATGGTGTTCAGTTAAGAATTCATCTTTGCCTATGTCAGAGAATTCTTTATCCTATTATTTTCAGACTGTTAATACGAGAAGCTCATTCCCTTCTGAATAAGGAAGACCAAACTTGGCTGAAGGTAAGGACACACGAAGTTAGAGCTATCACAACTTCCGTGACCTTTTAATAAAATAGATCTCTGCAAAATATTTTCGACGCAACCTTTTGGAAAAGCTAATCAGTGTTCGCGTCTTTTATCTTGAGAATGTCCAGTCTCTTTACGAGAACTGCTACACTCTGGGACCATTCGTAGCAACGAGTGCAGTAGTGGTGGGGGCTCCACCACTACAATTCCCTAATTCCAGAACCTTTTTAATCTTTCTCTTGAAATATTTCTGGGTTGTCCGGAAGGCTAAGAAGCCTTCCGCATCCTGGTTGATTTGGCGGGTGGTCAAATTCTTTCTTGAGAAGCGCCTAGATTAGAGGTTGTGATGAGGTCCTTTAGTATGGGTTGCAGCCCTTCATACTTCAGCACCTAGGAGTCGCTCAGCATCCTAAGAGGATCGCTAGGCTCAGTAAGGAAGACGTACTTAAAAAGGCAGAGTAATGGTTCAAGTCGACTTCCTTACCAGGTACTTATTTATTTTATGTTTGTTATTTTGAATAACGGCTAAAATAAGATACGGGATACTTAGCTTCTTTGTTAACATGTATGCTGGTCTCCACCCACCACCCTGGGTGTGAATCAGCTACATGATCATCGGGTAAGATTAATATTGAAAAATGTTATTTTCATTAGTAAAATAAATACTTACCCGATGATCATGAAATTAAGGACCCGCCCTTCCTCCCCATAGAGAACCAGTGGACCGAGGAGAAAATTGAGTTCTTGTTGACAAGAAGTACTTGAGTACCTACTCACAGATGGCGCTGTTGTGTACACCCCCACCTGTATAGCGATCGCTGGCGTATCCCGACCGTAGATTTCTGTCGGGCAACAGAGTTGACAGCTACATGATCATCGGGTAAGTATATTCAAAAATTTATTTTACTAATGAAAATAACATATTTAAGAAAGACTGTCACATCCATGGCCATATTTTTTATTCAAGGTCTCAGTATCCTTACAAAAGTACTTTGAATGTTTATTTCACTCCATTTATATTTGTGAACATTGATTTGTTATGGTTGCAGCAACTATTTTGAAATATTTTCATTTGTTTTTATTTTATGAGTAAATGGAAATTTTTTTAAAGTTTCAGAGCATTTCACTGATTACAGACTAATAAGATACTTTATCCTTTTTTTTTTCAGATCAAGTTACCACTTATGTACCTGATAGACTCTATTCTGAAGAATGTAGGAAAAAGTTATATAAAATTGTTCGCACACAATATTATCGACACCTTTACATTTGTGTTTGAAAAGGTAAGTTAAGCATTGCTTTCTTCAAAAATTTAATATGTCTATTGAATGATAGGAAGGATGTATGAATGCTTTTAGCTTTTATATAGCATTCCATTTTGTCCTACCAAAGAACAGAGTCATTTATCTTAGATGTCTTAGCTTTTCAAGATTTAAAAAAAAATGCATTCTATGAGTTAAGTACAATAGTATAGCCTATGCATCTTCGAATGAGTAAGAACATATAAACCAGAGTTAATATGAATAATTTATATCCTGACGGGATAGAATAGGTTCTTGTTGAAACAATTATAGTTGTTATCTGTAATAACTAGTTGTGGCTTGCCTGTGAGACTGTTAAAATGCAAATGCTTACTGTTTTGGTGTTATATCCTCAAAAGTTTTTATTTCCTGATTATATTTCAAAACATTTCGTGACATTTAGGCTCTTCTCATATTGTCAGTCATTCTATCTTTGAATCTATAATATATTTAGCAATCATATTTGAATCTCAAGTATGGTTTGATGTGAATTTGAGAGAGCATGTTGAAGGTTGATTAAAAGCTTGAAATTTTTTAATAGGCTAAAATCTTACATCATTATGATGATAGCATTGGGATTACAATATTAGACTTTGCAGATAGGAGAGTTGCTAGTTTGACGTAAAGATGGAAGTGAGAAAAACTCATTATGTTGTGATGACTGTAGCCATGATAGAAGCCAGGGAACAGTCATAATGGCAAATTTTGGGAGGAATTGATTTTTAGTTTATAGTATCTTAAAAAAAAAACTTGTGAAAGAATCACTGAAAACTGCTGAGATTGGGAAAAAGATATTTAAGAGTTAAGATTATTTTTATTCGGATGAATGAAATCCAGAAAGGAAAGTTTGTTAGTATTGATGCAAAATATACGAAGATAATGGGGTGATTGGATTAGTCCTGGAAGTGATGGGAGGTCCTCCTCTGTGTGTGAAAAGAGGTAATTTGCTCATAACATATGATTTGATTATCAGTCAATTGTATCGTTTTATTTCAGAGTGACGAAAAAACCCGGAAAAAACTATACGAGCTTCGTCACACCTGGAATGAAGTCTTTCCCAAGAGTAAGCTCTACATGCTTGACACAAAAGTCCAGTCTGTGGACCCAGCATGGCCTGTAGCTGCTGGGGCATCTGGTGGTGGCACTGCTAAAACAATTCATATCAATCCAAATGTAATTGTAAGTTTTTTATTTTCTGTGCATGACCTGTTGTATTGACATTGCTCACCTGTCTTCTTGACAAGTCGGCAGGTTTTGATTTTGGTACGTTACAGCGTTGGTCCTTGTCCCTAGGAGTTCTGAGCTTGTTGCCCAGAAGCATCTCTCATCTTGGCATTTTCATCTTGTGTAGTAGTTTCACGTGTATTTGTTGCCTGATCTCTAGTTCTGATGAGTTGAATATTATTACTACACTACTCATGGAAAGGAGTGGTTCCACTTACAGTGTATGTGTGTGTAAAAAAAATATATATACAGTATATATATATATATATATATATATATATATATATATATATATATATATATATATATATATATAGAGAGAGAGAGAGAGATATATCTATATATATATCTATATATATATATATATATATATATATATGTATATATATATATATATATATATATATCTATATCTATATATATATATATATATATATATATATATATATATATATATATATATATATATATATATATCTATCTATCTATCTATCTATCTATCTATCTATCTATATAAATAAATATATATATATATATAATCTATATATATATATATATATATATATATATATATATGTATACATACATACACTATAGTTAATGTGTGTAAGTATAAATATTCTCTTATGAGTGGGGGGGGGCATCCATAATAGTTTGGTTTGTTGTGAGCGATCAGATGAAAATCTCCTACCATTACCAATCCACACTGGCCAGCATGATGTTAAAAACTGGCCAAACCCCAAAAATTGGCATCTGAGGCCTTTGTCCTGCAATGGACTAGAAACGGCTGCATTTGTTGTTGAGGTTTAAAGATTAGGATTGCTCTCCTCGTTCATTCTGCTTAATTTTGTAATAAATTAATGCCGGGTAGTCTGGAGACTGCAGGCTCATGTGATTTTACCCTTTCGTTATTCGAAGATATTTTTTTTTCTTTTTTTATATGTAAAGAAGTCATGTCTAGTATTTTTTAATGTATTTCAGTGGTTGCATACTTTTGTTACAAGTTATAGTTTAGGCATTAAGATTGATGGGTCACTGAACTTTTTTGAAGGCCATGTTTTGAATCAGGTACCTTCTGTTCAAGTTCAGGGTTATAGTTACATGGTCTTTGCCAAACTTAAAAATTATTAAATGGGAAAATTGCAGTGGAGTATTTAGCTATTATAAGTTGGTGAATATTCTAGAATTTAATATAAAGCAAGTGATATATTTGATATGACTTGGAGCCAATATTTTTATACTTTAAATTGAGAAATTGAGACTACTAATGTCTTTATCAGTGTTCTTCTTATACTGTATAAATACTGTTGATTAGAATTTATTATACATTAACTGCCGTGTTGAAAGACTATCACTTCTATATCATTTTATGGGTATGAAGTGATATATCTTGACTCTTTTTCACAGGGTATGAAGGGCGGATCTCGTCCATTGTCCAAAGGGGAGAAGGACTTGAAAGATCTGGAGATTCTCAAACGGGAAGAGGAGATTCTAGAGTTAAAAAAGAAAAGAATCTTACTAGAACAGAAAAAGAAAGATATGGAAAAGGTGAATTTACCACTCTTTTCCCCTATTCATTCTGATATGCAATAATGTTGTGTGCTGTATTTCATATTGGAAATTATATGTAACAGCATTACTGTTATCAGCTGTGCAGGATGAAATGCACTGTTTGAGCTGTAATTTGCCGATTCTTTTTTATTGAGTCATTCATTTCATCCAAGCTTATTTATTTCTGTAAAGGATAGGCAATAAGAGGTAATATGCATATTGCAGTTTGCCTTTTGAAGTATTTTTTTTTTCTACTAGATTATATTATTTTTCTTATTTGCCAGGGTCGACACCAGAAAGTGGAGCCCGAGCCTAAACCAGAACCACCAAAACCTGTGGTGAGTACTGTATCCTGTTTTGTCTTTTGTGTAGCCATTTTGAATACCTTTGTTTAACATTTTAACAAATAATCGTGCTTGCTCCTGTGCGTATTCATTGTCGATGTTCTATGCATTTCATGTACTAGAGCATACGTAGTTTAAACTAGAACGGTTTTGTTTGTCAAACACAAGCGTGTGGTCTGTAGGCTTTTTATTTAAATCGTTACTCATTTAGAACATGAGTAGAAGTTTCATTGTATGATTAAAAGTAGTTTAACCTGTTTTTAAACATAGTGAATCCCAATTCTGAAATAAGCTTTTTTCATGTATGTGGGACTGAAATTTAATACACTTGGATATGAGCAGTAAGACCCCAAAGGAACAGTAGAAAATTAAATGATGAGGATAATTGAAACTGATGCCAAATGAAATACTGTACAGTAGAAAATTATCAGGCTTTATTCATGGGATTAGGTAGTACCCTTGCAATGAAAGTTATTATGTAAGATGTCCTTTCCACCTTTGATATTAATGCTTGAAATGTGGTACATGTGGTGCGCTGTGACCAATACGAAGTGTGTGTATTCTCTCTGTTCTTTTTTATCCTGCCTAACTTGTTCTGGTGAATGTTCTGCATAAAAAAAAAAAACTTTTAGATTGATCAGTTTCAAGTTATGACTTTGTTTTTTGGTGTTTGCTTGGTCACGAATTTTTCTTTTTAGGACAACATTACAATAGACTTGTTACAGTAGTTTAAACTTTTTTTTTGAGTTTATTACCTCCGCCAACAAAGTTTGAAGGTTATGTTTTTGCCCCTGGAAGCATCAGGCAACCTTTACAGCCCACTACCTGCAAGACGTAACCCACAGGAACCTTCATTCCTTCTCCATGTTATGCTGGCTGCACAACATGTGGTCTAAACACCTCAAGCTTCTTTGTTGACCAAGTAGCAGTTGGTTGGGGGCAGACGTTACCTGGGGTCAGTCTGTGATGAATGGCATAGTGACTGTCTTCTTCTTTCCTTCATCTTCCCCTCTCTTGTGGTATAGCACATTCGGTATACTGCAAACTGGCTTCCTCTGTCTGTAGATATGAACCATTTCCCTTGTGTAATTCGATACTGTACTGTACTTTTCCTAACAATACAAACCATGATCTCTTTATGGGGAAAGACACCTTTTGGTGGGTAGAAGTCCCACATATTTGTCTCGCCATCACCTATCCCCCTGCAAGTACTGCCTGCAATCAAAAGTGACGGTATAGCACAGATGTGTATGTGTCTGTGAGTGGGGTAGTCGGTACTACCCCCCTCCTAACTAGCTGTTTGTAGCTATACCTCATAAAAAGTTGTATGGCTATTTTCCATCTTCGCCAAAAGTGTGTTCTCTAAAAAGAGCTCAAGGTTTGTTTTGATAGGAAAAATACAAGTTTCTTCCAATTTGTTATGTATATTGGTCAACTTTTTTCTACATGCACTATAATTATATAGGAATGAGCATACAGTACCAGTGATTTGTGTTGGTTCTAAGTGAGCCATATTTCCTTACTTGAACAATACTTTTTTCTTTCTGTAACTTTTCAGTTCGGATCTATTTTGCTTGTCTTACTGGTTGCGCTCCCAGCTTGAAAGGTGTGCATTGCCCAGTTGCAGTCTTGAAGTACTTTAGTAGCTCTCATAAGCTTTAAGCCTTTATATTTATGGCACGAATATCTTTATTTTTTTGTGCATAAGACCCATTAACTAGTTCAGTTATCTTCAGCTTTGAGTACCAAAAAGGATTTCATGCCTTGCCTTGAAAATACTCAGATAATTCTTAGGTTACAATACTGTGTTGCTCAACTCGTTCAGATCTGATATATTAATGGAAGATTCTTTTGTAATTGATTTTATTAAACAGATATTTTAATTTAATTTCTTTATTTTATAGTTCATGAACACCATTGTTTTCTCCCTTTTTATAATATTTTGACGTAAGCTGGAAATCAATGCCACTTTTCATTGGTGTATATGTTTCCTATCATGACAATATAGATGACAAAGAACTTAGAACTTGCCATCCTTTCTTGGAAACCAGATATAATAATAAAAAAACGTACCACAGAAATATTAAGACATTAACAATGGTCACTTTACCCGAAACAGCATTGATTATACTTGCTGGACATGAAAGAAGGTGGCGTTTACATTGATAACGGAGCCTTTTCAGAAATGTCTAGAATAAGGCATCCTTTTCATGGATAATGTTGGACACCATTGTCCTTGTCCGGGCCAGGCCAAAACATGCGCATTTTTCTTTTCATATCTCTTGATCATGTCCAGTTTATCTAGCAGTATTGTTATAGCTTAAAGTTGGGATTCACTAATGTTCCAGTACAAATGCAAACTTATGTACTGTAAAGGACTCAGGTTCATATGGTTAGCAAAAATACGAATTATGGCAGACATTGAGATTGCAAAGATTCAAAAGGTCAATAATCACTTGTAAACAGCTAATTGTGTACGTAGGCGGTAGTCCCTCTTGTCAAAACAAGAGAGAAGCTGTTCGACACTCGTCGCTGATATTGTTTTTTCTTTCTTTTTAATTTTATGGTAATCCTTATTTTGAGTTATAAGACAATTTAGCTTATTTTTATTTCATATTTGACAATCACAGGTTAAACATTAAGCCTATCGTACCATTCCCAAATTGATTGATCAGCTTAAACTTATGGAGCCAAGTGTGCTTCATTCAGGATACATACACATACCTGTACTGTGTTGTATGACTTTGAGAAGGATTGAAATGGCGTCATTATATGAAGCGTGTGTTTTCGTTTTTATTTCTAAAATTTTATGTATTATAATACTATTTTCATACTGAATGTACTCTTGTGTTATCTAATTTTATAAGAAAATTTTTATTAAGTTTTTCATTGTTACTGTGTAACAGAGGCTGACGTAAGGTTGTAGAACACGAAGTAATATGGATTTTATTTTTGTATCGAATTTTTAAAAATTAGCAACGATGAGTCAGATATGACTGAAGGTGAAACGGCTTAAAGAGAGGTATTGATGTGTATACAATATTGCTTGTAGTTTTGCTTGCAAATTTTTTACCCCTGGGTGTTTTCAAGTTTTTGTATTGCGTTTCTTAACCATCGCTTGTTTTCAATATTTGTATTGTTTTCTCCAACCCTAGGTTGTTTTCAAGTCCGGGGTAAATGTATTTTGGCCATTTATTTATTTTAAGGCTGTTGTATTTTTAATCATTTTGATTTTGGAAAATAGATGTTTTTTTTTTGTATATAGGATATGTTTTGCAGATTTATTGTACAAGATAATGGCAGTAGGTATGCTCTATTACTTTTGTAGACGATTATCTGAGTGTTTCTTACCATTCTGAATTTAATGTCCTAGTATACGCAGTTTTTTTAGTATCGTGCAAATGTACTGGTCCTGTGTAGGTATGCTAAAGATTATGAATTACTCTATTGCATTTGCATAAACTTCAGTTCATCTTGAAAGTTTTTTATTTACAATTTGTATTTTTCTTACATTATTAGTATGTTTATAGTTTGTCTGTTTTTATTTGTTTGTTTCTTTACTGATAGTCCATTCTATATTTGTATGTTTGTCCCTTCTGTTACCTTATAGAGCAAGTCCAACGAAGACCCCTCACTTTCTGCTGAGAGGCGAGCCGAGATTCTTCGATCATACAAAATCAAGAAAAAAACCCCGTTACCAGTAAAGGAAGACGTAAAGGTCCTGATACACATATCCATGTTTTTTTTTCTAGTACTTTACATTCCCCTTTGCTTGGCTTTTGGTATGTTTAGTGGGTTTTTTTTTTTTCAATACCTATTTTAGATGTCTTCCTGTGGTGCTAATTCCCAACATATATTAATCTTTTCTATGAAAAGGTATGGAATGTATACTATTCATCATCTCCTCCTCATGCCTATTGATGCCAAGGGCCTCTGTTAGATTTTGCCAGTCATCTATATCTTGAGCTTTTAATTCAATACTTCTCAAAATAGAGACGACTGTCTGAGGACTTTGAAGCACGAAGTAGGAAATGATGAATGTATGCTATTAGAGGCTACTAACATCACAACATTGTGATTTGCTAATACAGTAGATGTGTAGATAGCTATACTGTATTTTATTTGGTAGTAGACTGGGGTATGCAAAGGTTATCTTATTTGTTGTACTTCTTTCTTCTTATACCACATTTTGAGTAAATAGATTTTTTCTATTTTATGGTAAGTTTAAATGATTAAAGTGCTTATTTGGCAAACTTGTATGAATATTGGAATAATTTGTTGGTGCTTATAGACCCGGTTGTTTAAACTTCCTTTGTTTTTTAAAGATCTTGCTTTGATCGAAGTTTGGTTAGAGGCCAATGTTATTACCGTACCATCAGAAGTATGATTAGTATATTTCTTGGAGAGACTGTAAATTTAATGTGTAGCAATTTTTGCAAATTTTTTTAAACATGTTTCCAGAGAATTGTCATTTTTTTTAAACATTGGTATAGTATATAGATTCTGTTAACTTCTCAATTCTTTGGTATTTTCATATGTTATTGCAATCAAAATTGTTGTTTGCTTACAAACCTGGAAATTTACCAAAATTAATTTAGGAAGCTTTTCTTTTATTTATCTTTTTTTATTTGAAATTTTGTAATTCCCCATATATGAGATAAAAGTCCTCCATTGCTAGAGAATCTGTTTCATTAGCCACTTTTTATGAACAGATTTTAGTTTTATTGATTTTGTATACAATGTTGGCTTTATTAGGTGATGTTACTTATTTTAGAATGATTTATTGTTAATTTGTTCTCTTCATTTATTTATTTCCTTATTTCCTTTCCTCACTGGGCTATTTTTCCCTGTTGGAGCCCCTGGGCTTATAGTATCTTGCTTTTCCAACTAGGGTTGTAGCTTGGATAGTAATAATAATAATAATAATGTATAGTTGCACATAGGAATTCCTTACACACCTTGTTCTGAGGAGGTGCACCCTGTGACGCCATAACTGTACGGCAAGTTACTGTGTATAGTTAAAACCACTACCTCTGCCATCACTCCCGAGGAGTGCCAGGAATTCTTGTGTTAAATTTTACAGGCTGTTCCTTCAATTATAGGTTGTAGTGAGTTAAGTTTTGGACAAATGTTGGGATGCTTTAGAGTAGAGGTGATATGTGGTGTAAATGGAAGCTTTTTTACAAAAATATTCAAATAAAAAATCACATGGAGATAACTTTTTGGGTGACTTTGCAGCTATTAAGAAATGAATAGTTTTGAGGAACTTTATATTTATTGATGTAATTAGTAAAAGTAGGTATTTCCTTCATTTTAACACACTATGTTTGGGAAATTGAACTAAACTGAATCTTGATTTTTATGCCCAAAGGGGCTTAAAGAATATTGATTGCTTTGTGAAGGTTGGCAGTAAAATACTTATGAGTTGCTGCTTCTCACTGTCAGTTAAGACAACTGTGCAGTTGTACCCCGCATACTTTAAGAAAAAAATAATCTTTGTTGTTACTGCTTGTTTTACAAATGAAGTAACTTTTTTTTTGCAGATGCTTATTTGTGTAAATCAAAATTACTTGTAAGTAATATAGTTTTGCGGCCACAATGATATGTAAAGTGCATCAGTTCGTTGTATAAGTATGGCATTTCACCTTATAAGATTTGAAGGCTTCGCTTTGCATTGCGTTTGCTCAATTCTCTGTCCTTTTGGGTTCATTGTCAAGCAGTTGACTCAAACAACCAAGTGTAAGTGGTATTTATCAATGATGTGATGTCTTATTTTGTAATACAGTATGTAATAAAACAGCTACATGCTCTATAGTATCCTTTGTCAGTTATTATGTACTGTACTGTATTTATTTGCATCACTGTGTGCATTCATATTTTTTTGCTTTACATTTTTATGTTATATTTATGATTTTTTGGATTTGATTTCTTGTTCTTGGTTAGGCTAATCAGTCCACAGTAGTCAAGAGGTCTTTATTTACTGTACTGTAATTTTTATCATTGTTATGTTGTGGTTGAATCAGACCGACGGTTTCAGGGGGATACTTGAAGAAGACATAAACATATCACAGTATTATATGGAATAAAGTTCTGACAAAGGAAGACCCTATTTTTGCGGAGGTGCTGTAAAAGGCTAGAACAGGGAATCCAATAGAATACCAAAGAAATATTGCCTCCCTTTCTCTTGGCCAGCATTTCAATTTACAAAACGTGTATTAGGAAGGCCCTAGAGTTTAGGTGCTATTGAACTCAACACAGTACTTCAGTGTTGAAAATACCTGTTAATCGATGACGATGCTTTATCGAGAACCAGTACTATTACTAGAGGCAATGCTACTTGCACATTTCACTTGTGTCAAGCTGCCATCTTCCATATTCACAGTGAGAAATAAATGCCACCCTTCCCTACAAGAAGGTAGGTAGGAGGGAGGGTTTACACAAGACCTCCAAAAATGAGTTTTTTCCTTTGTCAGTACTAGTTTTTTGGTGTTAACCTTTTCGTGATCTCGACTGTGAGGCTCGTGAATTTTTACTAGGGAACAACCGCGTGGCGTGTTGATGTTTTGGTGTAACTAACAAAGGAATAAATATAGAAAGAAATTGAAAATTCCGATAGGAAGCTGAATAAATTTTCTATGTAACACTTGTGGTTATACGAACAGATGATATCAAAGTGTGTCATCAGATTCTTAGAGGTTTAATGTTCTGTGTGGTCTCTTAAGTCCTAAAGGACAGAGTCAGGATTAGGAGACTGATTTCTCCTGAAAGCTGCAAGATCACTGAGGCTAAAGCTATGAAATAAGTGAGCTCTCTATAATTATTCTTTAAGGGCAATGGAGGAATTATTTACATTTGTCAAAAACCTAAGCACTATATGCAGAAACTAAGATGCTAAGTTGTTATTATTACAAGCTAAGCTACAAGCCTAGTTGGAAAAGCAAGATGCTATAAGCCCATGGGCTCCAGCAGGGAAAAATAGCCCAGTGAGGAAAGGAAATAAGATGAATAACATAATGAGAAATAATTAACAGTCAGAATTAAATGTTTTATGAACAGTAACATTAAAACAGATCATTCATATATAAACTATAAAGAGACAAGTCAGCTTGTTCAACATAAAATCATTTGCTTGAAGTTTTAACTTTTGAAGTTCTATCTATTCAACTACCTGATTAGGAAGATCATTCCACAACTTGGTCACACCTGGAATAAAACTTCTAGAATACTGTGTAGTATTGAGCTTCATGATGGAGAATGCATGACTATTAGATTTAACTGCATACCTAGTGTTACGAACAGGATACTGTCCGGAAAGATCTGAATGTAAAGAATGATCAGAATTATGAAATATCTTATGTAATATGTATGACGTAACTAATTGAACGACGGTGCCTGAGATTAATAGCTAGATTTGGAATAAGAAATTTGATACGTGTATAGTTCCTGTCCAACAAATTATGATGAGAATCAGCAGCTGAAAACCGCAGGTGAACAGTACTTGAGACAAGGTAGAATGATAGAAATTAGATGATTCAAAATAGATTGATCACCAAAAATCTTAAAGACTTTCTCAATAATCTAATTTTTTTGTGCAATTGAGGAAGAGAGACCTAATGTGTCTCACAATTAAATTGTCTGCTGAAAATCACACCTAAAATTTTAAAGAATTCATACAATGCCGAGATCCAGATGTTAAGGAATCACTGTCCTCGACCTTCTTACATTCATATTTCAAGTTTTGTTAGGATTCAGCTTCATGCCCCATAATCAACACCATGCACTAGTTTTAGCTAGATCTCTATTAAGGGATTTGGCAACCACTGATGGAATTGATGCAAAGAGAGTAACATCATCTGCATATGCAACGTGCTTGTTTTGTAAGCCAAACCACGTGTCATGTGTACTGTATATACATTGTATGAAAAGTAATGGGCCAAAACAGATATCATAACTATCCTCACAATGGTACCATAACAACAACACACCCATTCCAAGTGATTGAGTTTGAAATAAAGGCCTCTTAATTGAAACGGTCAATGGCAGCAATAAATTCAAGAGCAATCATACATGCTCCAAGGCCTTAACAAAAGCTAAATTGCAAACTAGGGAACAAATGATTATCTTTAGCAAACCTATTTAGATGTTTTGCCAGAAGACAGTCAGAAACTAGATATGGGAGTTATGGAAATTGGGTGGTAATCGGTTGAACTTGAGCTACCACAAATGCATTTACATATTAGAGTAACGTTACCAATCCTCCATAAGCTAAACTAGTTAGTTTAGCCTCAGGAAAACAGGAATGAGGAAGATCAAGTGGGTGACAGAACCATCTGGTTTAAGTAAAGGAGGAACTGTTGCATCTACACCAAAGAGTGCAGATTTAAGGGTAGCCCACCACTTATGTTCTTGGGTTGTACCAGAAAGGGTTTCTTTTATTGTTAAATTGCATTTCTTTTCAGTTGTAGCATAAAAACTCTAAGCTGAGTATAATTATTCCAAGTCTAATTTGAATTGTTACCCTTCCAAAGATGATAGGCCTCCTGCTTCTACAAATAAGCACATCTACAATCATCATTGAACCAGGATTTGTCTTTCACTCAGTACCTTAGCACATGAGAAAGAATACGGCTATCAATTATGCATACTAGCAAAGCTACAACCTAGTTGTAAAAGCAGGATGTTCTAAGCCCAATGGCTCCAATGGGGAAAATACCCCAGTAAGGACATAAATAAAGTAAAAGAGAAGTAATGAACAATTGAAATAAAATATTTGAAGAATAGTAACATAAAAATAAATCTTTGAATAGATGTATAGGGCAGGTCTGTTTGCTTGTTGCTTCTGTGACTCGTTTTCTACTATAGGCTGAAACCTTTTCACCATTTCTCAGGTAGTGAACTGGCTCTGCTATAGCTTTATCCACTAAAGTTTTAGGGAATTGGGATTTACATAGAGGATCACTAGAAACTTCTCGACCGTCTCCAGATCGTAAGCAGCCAGCACATGGCGACTCCTCGATTAGTTTTGACATGATTTTGTATAAGTAGGTTCACAGAGTAATTTTACTATTGCTGAGGTGGTCTAACTTTGAGCAGGATCCCTGTTGAGATATCGCTGTGGAGCAAAGCCTCAACCATCTGTGATAGCTAAGGTATTCATGCGATTCGAGATGCCTAAATCCAAGTGAACTTGTAACCTGCCTAGTAGAAACGGTGTTAATTTTAGTATTTCAAGGAGAGGAGCCTACCCTCCCTTTACTGAGTACTCAAGTCTATATATTAAAGAGAAACTCAGAAAATGGCTAATCCCCATTCCCTAACTATCAAATAGGTTATTGCCCCCTTCAACGAATTGAATGTAAGGAAAGGGAGCGGTGCTATTTTCCCTAACTACAAATTACTGCAGTCAAATTCCATAGTTAACCAAACCAATGCATAGGAAAAGGTTAAAGCATATTGATACAAGTCTTAATAGTCTTCAAATGGAAAGAAAAAGAAGTTTTGAATAATACTACTTGATTGAAAATATTAAAATCCAGACTACGGTATTAGCCCCTTCCCCTAACAAAAGGATAGTCACCCTTTTGATGAATCGAGGGCTAGGAAAAGGTGTCGGAAAGTAGTTCAACTTGTGGTTTAGAAATTTATTTGATAGAACTAGTTTTGTAGATCCATGCAAACAAATACGGAAAGGAGGATCATCCATACACAGGAGGGTAAAGCTATATGCTAGCCCCTCCGCGTCTCTCCCGTACCTTTGGGGATGGGAGAGAACATCACTCCAAATTTTTGTATATTCACAAAATCTTTTTTACAGCAAGTTAAAATAATACGAAAACAAGCTAATAAAGATTATTCATTATAATCTCTCATTGATAGAACTTACAAGATTATAGAATTTATTTACAGGCTATGGAAACTAATTCTAAATCCCTGTCTAGACAATGTAGATAAAATTGTATAACATACTGTATTCATAATTTATCTTGCTTAGGTAAAATAACCTCTTATTAAATGTTTTTTAGGCTAACTACTGAAAGTGTGTAGTAACTAATCATAGAATAGCCATTCATATATTTGGCTAGAATGCAAAATTTGGTTAGGCTATGTTAGCCTGACATCTAAAACTGTGTCGGCAATTAAAGTTTACAACAAGAATTATACTTGGAATATTTTTTAATAAAAGTAAATGGGTAATAAAGTAAATAAAACTGGAATAATTGATAAGATGCAAAATCTAAAACACCGGTAGGCTGTCTAGTAAGTCTGGGAGTAAAGGGCGACCGATGCCACACGAGCTGATTCCTTAACAAACAAAACAAACTACCGAAGGCAATCGTGAACACTGAATTAGTTCTCCCATTACATTGATGGTACTACTAAGAATAGTGGAAAACTAATTATAACAGATTCCTGTTACTTAATTGATGAAGATTTCTAATTGAATGGGATCTGAGCATCAAGCGTGTATACGTCTTAGCGACCGAATAGGAGGAGGTAGCTTGGCGCTAGATAGTGCGCAAGTAGTAATGTTGGTTCTCGTTGATGATGTGTCATCGATTGCCAGATGATTTCAGCACTGTAGGTGCTGTGCAGAGTTCAATATTACTGGAACTGTATGGTCTTTTTTATACACACTGAGTCTATGTTTTCCCTATTGAAACACTGACCCTAGAGCAGGGAGGTAATATTTCATTTTTATTTTCTCTCATTGGGTTCCCTGTTCTAGCCTTTTATAAGAAAGTCCTTGGAAACTACACTGCACATTAATCCCAAAAATCTATTTTATCAATTTTTTTTTGTCTATTTTTATATCTTAAATTTAGTATTGTACTGTATATTGTATTATTCCCTCCAGCTCTATAAGAGTCACATTCAATTCAAGGTACAGGGTAATTTCCTCCTTTTTAATAACTCACTCTTTTATTCCTATATGACATATTTTATGTCCTGGTATTTTGAGTCTCTTCATCCCAATATGAAGTACAGTACTGTATTCTCCTGTTTCTTAGTTTCTCTATACCTTATGCCTGATCTTGACAGTGTCTAGCCCTTTGCACATACTGTAAAAGATGTTTCATAATTCTGACCTATTTGTGTTCAGATCTTCATTTTAATAGCTATGTAATTAATTCTAACAGCCTTGCCTTTCATTACGTGAAGTTTAATACATCAGTGTGGTAGTTTTTTTTTTTTTGTCTATAACCAAATAGTGTAATGATCGTCTCAGTCATCAAGTTGAATCAATTCTTTCAAGAGCTTTTCTGTCAAGTAGTTTGTCATAAGTCTCATTTCATAGTTTACCTATTATTCGTGTTCGCTATTGAATTTTTTATGCAAATTTATTTTACTTTTGTTAGTTCTCATTTACAGTTTATTTTTTGTTTGGTTTAATTTTTCTATTGGAGCCCTTGGGCTTATAGCATTCTGCTTCTCCAACTAGGGTTACAGCTTGGCTTCTGATAGTGATAACAACAATACAGCGTAGGGTTCAAAAAAATTTTCAAGAGACCCTAAATACTCTGCATTAGGGTGTACTCCCTCAATATTTTAATCTCCACGTAGCATTCATTTAATTTTGATCTGCTTCACAACAAACCCGCTATTTGTAATTTTCCTAATTTGCAGTCACAGAATCATATGAATACTATAATCTGAATAAAATAAAAATAAGGAAGTGGTTGATAGATAGAAGTAAAACTGTAGATAGCACACTGGACTGTGAAGATGGGGGTAAGAAAGCTGTTGTAAACGAGAAATGAAATGAGGGAGCTGAATGGGTTGTAAATATAGATATCTTATTAATTGAGAGAGCATAGATTGGATTGGATGCAGTGGGAATATTGTCCAATGTTAATGATTATAAAGGGGGAGAAGCTTGAAAATATTGGGCCTCAAAGATTTGAGGCAGTTTGATGGTGTGATGAGGAAAAACAAGGGCTGTTTAGTTTGGAAAGCAGTACAGTACAGTACTTATTTAAGTAACAGGACAAATATTTGTACCTGTAGTAGGTAGACAAATGTAATATGTATTGAGGCAGAGAGTTGACTTATAAAACCATAGATGTCAGGAGAAGCTGATACTGTTTTCAGGTAATAATAAATATGAACTTATGAGTACTGGCATTTATAGTGCAATGAATACGAAAAATAAAAAATAATTACGTCCATTTAGTTACTTTGAAAATTCTTCATGTCTGATGAATACAGTAGTCTTAATTACTTCTCCAGCAATTGAGAGGCTTAGTCAACAAATTTAGATAATTATCAGACATATCGTAACAAAGTACTAAAGGCATCCTATACTCAGTTGATAAAAGCATTTAAATGGAAAATTTAGGAATCCAAGTAAGGGCTAATGTCATCCCTTTGCTTGATAGCTTCCCCAGTTTTCCATCCTTCTTTACCTCTATTCCTTCATTTCTCACAACTTGCTGTCAAGCATCTTTTAACTTTTACTTTGCTGTGCAGTTGCACTAAATGGCACCTCTGGCTCCGACACTGACCTCTGTGGCTCAAATTTCATAAATCAAAACTAGGTAATGGAACAGTTATATTTCATGCACAATGCAAGCTGGAAAATAAACTATGGGAGTTATATGATATAAGCAAATTGGACAATTATTTCTTAACTCATTGTTACTTGATTGTGTTATAAAACATTTTGGTTGGTGGTTTGTAATTTTAAGGTAACTAGTACACTGCCTATGAATATGTTTAAGCAGATACCTTTTTAGAAACTGTAACTTGATAAGACTAACATACAGTAGTCCTTGTAGTTGAATATACCGTGCATGAGGTACATATGGTGAAAAGTACATGTTGAAAACAACTTTGAAGGGTTGCATGTGTTATGAGATTCGTCATTTTTCAAGTAAATACAATATATGTCATGAATGATTGATTACAAGCATATGCTGTATACCGTGTTTGAAAATCTTTGCTATTTAAAGCTATATACCGGTAATGATTGAAATGATGGTTCTTCAAGTTAGTTGATGAGATATTTCATGAAGAAGTTGAAATATAACATCATAATTTTTTTCACTCGACAGGTAAGCGGAACTATCCACGTTGACCCTCGACGGATGCAACAGGTTCTTCCCCACGTAGCTGCATCAGTTCCTGTGACTTCACGTGATCCTAGGACAGAATCATCTCGGGACCCAAGGATAAAACAGGATAAACCATCGAGGGATCTGAGAATAGCTCTTGAAGGCTCTCGCGATCCCAGGATCAAAGCAGAAGCTTCAAGACTTAAACCGGAAGCATCACGTGATCCACGATTAAAAGCTGCTGAGACCGTTACAACTAGTGTTAACACGCAACCAAAACCATCAGAGCAGCCAGTGTCTTCTTCAAGGGATCCTAGAGTTACTAATAAGGAAGCTGAAAAGAAACCTGATAGTGGGAAAAGTAAGAAGGAGACGCCTTCAAAACGTAAAAAGTCGCAGAAAGCCGAGCCGAGAGATACCCGTTCTTCAAAATCAACTTCTTCTTCACGGGAAAAAGAAGTTGCTCCTAAACCCAAGCCACCAGAAGTACCTGAAACCTCAACGTCCTTTAAAAGTAGAAAGACCCGACAACGTAACTACAAGGCGCGAGAGGATTCTCCAGATGAGAAAAATTCTTCGCAGAGCAGCGGTGGGAAACGTTCTCGTGGGGATCGAACGTCGGGTTCAGACGATACTGATGATAGTGATCATTATGTTGGAAATGTACCAAACAAAACTCAGCAGAAACATGGGAACAAGAAAGGTTGTGGTCAGTCTTTTTCTTTTTTTATTGTCTATCCTATTGGTATTTCTCACTTTGAATTGATGTTGAACTAATCATTTTATTGTAAAGTTTTTAAGCCTCTTGTTTAAAAGTAATAACCATTTAGAAATATATTCAGAATTTAGTAGATTCTAGAATAAATTTTCATGTGTAGGAGAATATTAATGTAAGGCAATCTTTGTATAGCTAAGTATTATGAATACTGTCTTTTTAATTTTTGTTCACAGTTAACCTTTGGTGTGCTAGCTTACAAGGCACATGTATCAAACTTGGAATTAACATGTGAAAAATTACTGTATGTAGTTTATAAGGATTTATT
Organism: Palaemon carinicauda; assembly: GCF_036898095.1. Classification (NCBI taxonomy): domain Eukaryota; kingdom Metazoa; phylum Arthropoda; class Malacostraca; order Decapoda; family Palaemonidae; genus Palaemon; species Palaemon carinicauda. The sequence continues at coordinate 10,705,716 of NC_090731.1, forward strand.
TTTTACAAATTTGGTTTCTTAATATATAAAATTTTGTGCAGATATATAATGAGTCATGTTAGCACTGAATCGCTTTGTACTTTTCAAGTACTCTGTTATGAGAACTGTTGGGTCTTGAAGAATTTGGGTCATAATCAGTCAGATATAATTTTGTATACATTTTATTTTTTATTTTTATACAGTTAAAAGAGGCGTCATATCTAACTTTAGATCACATTTCTTAATATTTTCAGCTAAAAAGGGTGACGTGTGTAGCCCACCTGTCATAAGTGACACAGACTATCGCCAGTTTACTCCACCAAAGCGGCAGCAGGCAAATGAAAATGTGTCGCCTCCTAAAAAAGACAAAATTATGGAAGAGTGAGTACATGCTTTGAGTTTGTTTTTCCTTTAGTTTATGAATGCCTTATATGAGTTTTAGTCACTTTTATTTGTGAAGTTTTGGTTATCAGTTTGATATCCTTCTTTCAATGTTGACGTTTTACGTTTATTTTGTCTGATAAAGGAAATGTCTTAGGTTATGTATTTGAATGTCAATTCATTTTTACTGATATTTCTTAATTTTGTTTGTATTTACTGTTGTATATGATTGCTCACAAGATTGTATAGCATGTTCACATTTAGATTGTAATCTCGGATGCAGTAGTGTACAGTATTGAAAGGTTAAAGGTTAAAAAGTGTCGGGTTTCAGTTCCAATTTCATCTGAAGAATTGCGTATAGGAATGTCAGCCAGGTAAATCCAACTTTATACTGTGGTACTCAACCACAGCCATAGCCTCCCCAGTAAACAGAATAAACTTGCCTCATCATCTGAGCAGGACTCTGCCATCCTTGCAAATGCAAGTCTAGCGCGTTACCAAAGAATCCTTTATCATGGATTCCAAAAACCAAAAGCCTCAGCTATCTGAAAGTTTGAAATGAAGACAAACAGAAAATTTCATAGTGCCAGTAAGTTCTACTAAATACAGTTACTGTGTCCATCTCCTACCGTTTAACTGCATAGTATCACTTTGCTGTAAGCAGTTGCCATTTCTCCTTGCTTATTGTGAGCATGACCTTTTATTGCTTCGTGGCTTGAAATCTTTTCAAAATATCGAAAAGCTTGTAGATATTATAACTAGCTGTGTAAAGAAAAAGCATTCATGTTTTATCTATTAACAGAAAATTTAAATTATTGAAAAAAAACTTGAAAGTAATGTAAGCTTGAGGCCTCTGACTGAAGAGTTTAGTGTTGGAACAACTATTTATGACTTTAAAAGACCAGCTGTTGGTTTTTCTATGCTCGAAGAAATGATGTAAGGTTAATGAAATTATAAAAATTTATGTATAGATCAAATATTTTTGTAAGATGTAATATTTTTTTTGTGTTTTCTGCTGTATTTATCTTGTTTTAATTTGTCAAGGTTTTGCCAAGTACAACTGTCTCAAATGGCATCATTTATTTTTATAAAACGGGGGATTAGCACAAGAATATGAAGGTTCGACAATTTGGTAATGGATACCCCAGGAATAATTGTGGGACCCAATCAAAATGAGGCAATTTTGATAAAGTTTTTGACATGCTGCATCTTTGAGGTGTAAAGATTGATTGACTTAATATTAATCATGTAGTTAGGTTTTGCTTTACTTCCTTTAAGGGGACCGTCCCCCATGGGGTATTGACATAACAACTTTCAGAAATCGAAAATCGTTTTATTGCTTCTATGTATGCGTAAACATGTCGTACATACTCCCTAGAAGTTTCAGCCAATTATTTTTACAAATAACGAAGATATAGAGGTTTTTAAATGATGACGTCACCCTTACTGTGTCGTCTGCATGACTGAGTTTGACAAAATCGTCTGTGTGTTAATTTTGCATATCTATAGCGATTTTTCATTTATATTTCGAGCTATCGTACGTCTGGCAGAAATAGAAGGCATTGGTAGAGTGTAGATGAACGAAATCTACTCTTACAATAACAGAAGCCAAAGTTGCCAAAGATGTATAGAAGTTATAATGTATGCGTTTGTTTACTTGAAGTTCGTATGTACATTGTGTTTCCACAACGCCTTCGGGAACATTATAGCAAGGCCAATGTTACCTAAGGTTGTAGAAAGAACAAATAGTCAATCATTTTTCCAAACAATGAAAATATAGGAGTCTTTAAATGATGACGTCATCCTTATGGCGTCGTCTGTATGACTGAGTTTGACAGGTGCGCAGTTCTCTCTCTCTCTCTCTCTCTCTCTCTCTCTCTCTCTCTCTCTCTCTCTCTCTCTCTCTCTCTCTCTCTCTCTCTCTCTCTCTCTCTCTCTCGAATTATTTACCACTGCCATCTATACAAATACTTTTATTCTCTCTCTCTCTCTCTCTCTCTCTCTCTCTCTCTCTCTCTCTCTCTCTCTCTCTCTCTCTCTCTCTCTCTCTCTCTCTCTCTCGAATTATTTAAAACTCCCATTTATACAAATACTATAATAACAATGTTCAACTCTCTCTCTCTCTCTCCTCTCTCCTCTCTCTCTCTCTCTCTCTCTCTCTCTCTCTCTCTCTCTCTCTCTCATGTTTCGAAATCTCGTACCTCTGGCAGAAATGAAAGGCATTGGTAGAGGGTAGGTGAATGAAAACTACCAGCTACGAAAAAATCACAGTTTCCAAAAACATAGAAATTATAATGCATGTGTTTATTTACTTGAAGTTTGTATGTTGATTGTGATTTCACAACGTCCTCTGGAATTTTATAGCAAGGCCAATGTTACATAAGGTGATAGAAAGAACTAAAAGTAAGTGGAGAACAAGAAAACAGAAGCCAAAGATGTATAGAAGTTATAATGTATGCGTTTGTTTACTTGAAGTTCGTATGTACATTGTGTTTCCACAACGCCCTCGGGAACATTATAGCAAGGCCAATGTTACCTAAGGTTGTAGAAAGAACAAATAGTCAATCATTTTTCCAAACAATGAAAATAGTGGTCTTTAAATAATGACGTCATCCTTATGGCGTCGTCTGTATGACTGAGTTTGACAGATGCGTAGTTCTCTCTCTCTCTCTCTCTCTCTCTCTCTCTCTCTCTCTCTCTCGAATTATATACCACTGCCATTTATACAAATACTTTTATATTCTCTCTCTCTCTCTCTCTCTCTCTCTCTCTCTCTCTCTCTCTCTCTCTCTCTCTCTCTCTCTCTCTCTCTCTCCAATTATTAAAAACTCCCATTTATACAAATACTATAATAACAATGTTCAACTCTCTCTCTCTCTCTCTCTCTCTCTCTCTCTCTCTCTCTCTCTCTCTCTCTCTCTCTCTCTCTCTCTCTCTCTCTCTCTCTCTCAATTTGAACTGTCATCTATATCAGCCAAAGGCGCTCTCTCTTTCTCTCTCTCTCTCTCTCTCTCTCTCTCTCTCTCTCTCTCTCTCTCTCTCTCTCTCTCTCTCTCTCTCTCTCATATGTTTCGAAATCTCGTACCTCTGGCAGAAATGAAAGGCATTGGTAGAGGGTAGGTGAATGAAAACTACCAGCTATGAAAAAATCACAAAGTTTCCAAAGACATATAGAAATTATAATGCATGTGTTTATTTACTTGAAGTTCGTATGTTGATTGTGCTTTCACAATGTCCCTCTGGAATTTTATAGCAATGCCAATGTTACATAAGGTGATAGAAAGAACAAAAAGTAAGTGGAGAACAAGAAAAAAGAACCAAGAAAGAGGGAAACCTGGATAAGAGTACAAAGCTGAAACCTGCTAACTAAAACACTGGCAACAATTAGAGATCGCAGGCAACTCATAACATAGGAATAGTAAACTGAGGGTTCAAATACCTCCTTTAGGGTGCATTTATGTAGGAATGAACAATAAAAGTTATCATAATAATATTATCTTGATTTCTTTTAGAAAAGAAGCGAAAGCTTGCTGCAAATCTTTGGGAGCTCATAACTCAAAAACATACTTATTCCCACTTAGGTACATTTTTCTCACTTATTTGTTGTTCGATATTAGAGAAAAATATATCGTTGAAAAGAAGAATAAAAATCCCACAATTCTGTCAGACAAAATTTTGATTTTCGTTTTACATTTTTTTTCACGATTATTTTCCGTCTAGACGAGGAAAAAAAAATAAAAATTCATTAAAAAAAACAGAAAGGAAAATCAAAATTCTGTCTGACAGAATTGTTTGGTTGTTAGAGTAGTTTTTGTGGTATAAGTTTCAATACAATTGGTATTATACTAGTGGGGAAAAATTTACCTAAATATTTTTTATTAAATCATGATTTTTGCTCATAAATCCAAAAGTTTTTGATCAAATTACTTGAAATTTTTATATGATGAAGGTATTATATATGTCTAAAACATATATAGAAATTGTGTAATTTGGATCATTAGAAAAAAAATGGCGGACATGGCGGACGGTCCCCTTAAATGAACCATTAAAAAACAACCAAATCTCCCTTAACATTCAATGTCCCTCATGAATTGCAAATAAATACTAAATTCATACTGTAATACAGTACACAAACTTCTTTTGAGTTCCTTCACAACTGTGCTCAAAGAGCGTTTATGCTTATATAATGTCTAGTAGCGAATGCAATGCTGTGTTGCCTAATTACAAGATGAAAATGCCAGTAGGCCAAGGCATGAGTTAGTTTTCAACAAATACCAAACGCTGTTGTAAAAAAAAAAGAAAACTTAGACTCCTATTGAAGGTTTTTCTTAGCCATTCAAACCTAAGTCCTTTAAAGTCAAACGTCCCTCTAATTTCTGAGCCGAAGGCCAACTGTGAAGAGCCTTTGACAGGCGACTGGACGGGGCTGGTCGTTCACAGTCCCCACCTTTCGTTAACTACCTCATTAACGATTTCAGTAGCCGTTCCAGCTCTGCTGAATACTTTCCATATTTTAAAAGAATCAGGTTGTATAGCTAGGAAAATAAGTATTGCTTTTAGAATTTGATGTAGTCATTATTAATATTATCATTATTTTCTATCTTCAAGGGTTAGGTTTTTCCCCATTTTATTTTCTCTGACTTGATGTAGTGAGTACAGGAATATAATTTGTTTTTCCATTTTTATTTTTGAGGTTTCCCAGCCCTTTCAGATTAACATTTTAGTAAAATACATGTAATAACTTACTGGATAGCAACCGAGCAACCAGGTACTTTTGCTGTACATTATATGATAGTTTTTTAGCTTGACATAAATCCACAATTATTATTTAATGTTGCTGTTGTTAAATCTGAAATTGTAAGTCACAGTGTATTTTAAAAAGTGTTTTAGTACATAAAGTGGATGAACTGGTATGGAAAGTATTGACTCCTTTTTTAAATTAAAACATTATTTGCTGAAGTATATAACCTGAATTAGGTAATGCCCCAGTTATGTATCATTTGACACTTTTTTTTTAACATATACTAGTACCTTGTTGTGTTTGCACCTGTTTTTTTCATCACCAACACTAGTGTTTGCACATTTCTTTCCAGAGAACCAGTTGAACCACCGCAGGGACTTGGGTAAGTTTCCTTTTTAGATTTCTTTATACCTTTAGATTAGATCAGGTTATGTTTTGTTGCTTAAACTTCTGTATATGTTCATACATCACACATACATATACCAAAGGCACTTCCCCCAATTTTGGGGGGTAGCCGACAACAACAAGAAACAAAACAAAAAAGGGGACCTCTACTCTCTACGTTCCTCCAGCCTAACCAGGAACTCAGCCGAGTTCAGCTGGTACTGCTAGGGTGCCACAGCCCAACCTCTGTATATGTACATGTAGATATAAGCAAGTGCCTCATGCTCGTCCCAGCTAACATCAAGTTCATGGGGAGAGGTTGGGATTTAATGACACACTTTTGGCTTTATTGATAACCTATAGCATCCTCAATCATGAATCATATATTTTATGAATAGATCACATACATATACCAAGGCACTTCCCCAATTTTGGGGGGTAGCTGACATCAAACAAATGAAAAAAAAATGGGGACCTTTCCTCTCTACATTCCTCCCAGCCTGACAAGGGACTCAACCAAGTTTGGCTGGTACTGCTAGGGTGGCACTGCTCCCCCTCCCCCAGTATCCACCACAGGTGAAGCTTCCTATTAATATATAAATGATCTGATTATTGAGTTGATCGTCATCATCACCATCTCCTCCCACGCCTTTTGACGCATTGAGATAAGCACTGTCATCACAAGGAACTGGCTATCCTTTGATGAATTTAGCAAATGAACCCTCTATGGATTGATTTAATACGTACATACATACATATACCAAGGCACTTCCCCCAATTTGGGGGGTAGCCGACATCAAACAAATGAAACGAAAAGGGGATGTCTCCTCTCTATGTTCCTCCCAGCCTGACAAGGGACTCAACCGAGTTCGGCTGGTACTGCTAGGGTGCCACAGCCCACCCATTATCCACCACAGATTAAGTACAAGACAAAAGATACCACAAATCAAAGTAGAAAAAAAAAAACTGTTAGTGTAAATTATTTTGTTAAATGTCTTTTAAAAATTTTTCGACAAACCCATTAGTTATAAGATTCTTTATGACTTGCTTCTGTTAACATATGAGGATCAGAAATTGAGACTTGAAAATATTCCTAGCTATTTTTTATTGTATGTATTTTATCAGTGCATAGAAGTCACTTTCAAAGGTGACTATTTCATATAAAAGTTATTTTGGTTTATTATAAAAGTAAATGTGCAGATTGTAGGCAATATGATTACGAATCTTTTCATGAATGATAAATATTGGTTTATATTAAAAGCGTAGTAGAAATTTTTCTTAGAAAATTTCATGTTTTGAGAAATTGGGTTTCAATTATTTTTTGTAGAAAAGCCTTTAGTATGTATAACTATTTTCCCCATCATTGTGGATCGTAAAGACATAATCATCATATTTTAGGGTTATTTACTGGTCAGTGGGGAGCCCCTTCACTGAAATCTAGAAATAAACCAAATGCTTAAATTATACCAAGACATGGCTAACATAATATACTCTCGTCTGCATCTTTCAGCGTAACCATAGGATTACAATTGTAAATTTACAAATGAGCAGAGTAAAAAAATATTAAGAAAATCTCTTGGAAACCCATGCAGCAAACGTTTATTTACAATACATGTGCTATAGAAAAAATAAGAAAACGGAGTCTTTTTCTGGAAATCATGCAAATGGTGGTGTTACTGTATATCGTCACCCTCATAAACTTACTGCCTAAGTCATTTTCTCCACTTGTTGGGAAATCAAAAATAAACCTTCTCATTTCCTAATTCTTTATATCATTGTCTTGAGTTTCAATTCACAAATTCTTAATAGAAGAATTTGTGAATAAGAATTTGTTAATTGAATCTCACCACAATGATATAAAGAATTAGGAAATGAGGTTTTCTTTTTTATTTCCCAACAAGTGGAGAAAATGACTTAGGCAGTAAGTTTATGAGGGTGACGATATAGAATACGAATATCTTTTCTTTGAATTCTTTAAGAAAAGTAAATACAGTAAATATGTACTCCAGTCAAAAAGTGTTGGGTAAAGGACCGGATGTGCTTGCTTCAATATATGTAAAAAAAAAAAAATTTACTAGTAAAATACTTTTGATTTTACTAGGAAATTTGAAACATGAAATATAGACATTTTCCCAGCCAAAATGCAATGTTTTAAATTTCCAAAATTCCAAACAGAGGCAATGAGTCGTGCCCCTTAAAGGCATATGAGGTTTACTATCATTTGCTGATTGTGCAACTTGACAAAAGTATATGGAATACTGCCGTTGCATACTTAGCACTTGATTTGGAACATAGCAGTGTAGCTCCTTTGAATAAGAAGGAAAGGCATACTGAACTTTGGAAAGGGCATACGAATTAATATACATCAGGCCAGAGAAAGGATCTCGGAACAGTAATTAATTTGTAATTATACAATTGTTGCTCGGCATTAATCCAATTTTTCTAAATCTGACGTAAATTTCTTAATCTCCTTATCACAAAAGTAAAGCACGTATATTTTGATAGATGTAAAGTAAAAAAAGAAATGGAATGAGAAAATAAAGAAAATTTCCCTAATGTAATGGTGGCTGACATAACAATATCGCACACTTCTTTGTACGCATGATTACGGGCTTATAATTTATGATAGGGACCAGTAATTTGCTACATATTTAGAATCTATAAGGATTTTGTAACTACAAAACTCGTTTATTATAAAATAGGATTTGTAATTATATGATATGCATTTGAAATATATTTTAAGTGTTGTATATAAACTAATTAGTTAGGTATGACATTCTCTTTATTAAGAAGGCAATGTTGGAAGTGCAATGTATATTCTTCTTTTCTTCTTCCCACCGTTATCCAGACATTTAGGGGTTGGTTGTCTGAGATGTACCTTCTCTAGTGCCTTCTATGAACAGCATCCTCTTCCACCAAATCTTTTGTTTCCATATCATCCTTTACCTTATTTCACCAATTAATTTTCTACCTCCCTCTTGATCTTGCCCCCTCAGCAGGTTCCTCCCAAGCCTTCCTCACTCCCTCCCCACCCTCCATCCTCAACACGAGCACACGCCATATCAGTCATAACACTCATGTGACCTCTGTAATCTTTACAACACCTGCCATTCTCCTTATTTAAAATTTTCCAATCTTTCAAGCAGTGATATTCTCATAATCCACTTCAGCATTCTCATCTTTGTTCTCTTAAGCTTTGCTTCCTCTTTTTGTCTTAGAATCCACGTTTCCCATCCATATATTAACATTGGTCATATTACTGTTATAGATCTTTAGCTTGATTGCCATTTTCTTATCGCATACTACTCCTGCTACCTCCCTCCACTTCTCCCAGGTTGCGTTTATCCTATTTTCAACTTCCGCCTCACATCATCACTCCTGATTTACACAGTAGTAAATCCCAAATATCTAAAATGATCCTGTTTTATGACAGAGCCTCTACTTTCAAGTATGGCTATCTTGTCCTTATCTTCCTCCGTACTGCTCACCATAACCTCCATTCTATACACGTTTACCATCAACCCATCCTTCACTAAAGTCTCTTGCTACTCTACAACCCTTCTCTGTAAGTCTTCCTCATTTTCAGCAATATCACCAAATCATTTGCATATAGCAACTCCAACAACTCTTCATTTCTGATCTCTTCACTAACCACGTCCATGACCAGCACAAATAAAAACGAACTTAATGCTGACCCCTCGTGTAATCCAACTATAATTTCAAAGGTTTCTGTCTCCCCAACTGCTGTTATTACTTTTGTCTTTTCCCTGGGACTTTCATATTCCTCTTGCACCAAAACATCATTCCTCTTGGTATTCTATCTTAAGCCTCTAGTCCACTGTCCCTCTCCTAATGAACCCATACTGCGGTTTCACAATCTTTACAATCTCTCTCAACATTAGGTATTAACAAATGTTGATCCTATGAATATGGGCAATAAAGAATGTCAATGAGAATATTATAGAGATATAGTTTACATTATAAGTTATTATATTTCAGACCTTTATATTTTCTTATGCTTTTCAGGCTATTCAGCAACCAAGATGTCGACTATCGTCAGATACTTCCACGGCCTATGCCGATTCCACCTCCCATCCTTCCCCCTACTGTTCCCCCAACTTTTGGTGGAAAAGACCAAGATGAACGAACTTCTGGTAGCAGGGATGTTGTCAATAGAGATCCATTGGCTTGTATAAGCTCTCCTGATAATCACGACCTCAATATAGCTTGTATTAAAGGAGACATGGGTCCTCCAGATTCAATGAATACCCCTTCACGAAATGCAGAAGGTCGTATGAGGAAACCAAGTTTCAACAGCCCACATGCAGCCTCCTGGGAAAAATTCAGAGAAAAGAACCCCGAGTTTAAGGAGTACATGCGTCAAGCTAGCATAGCTGGTGGGTATTTATGGAGGTTTCATGTTTAATTTTAATTAGTTTGGTCTTTCTTCTATTAAAGCATTTAACATTTTGAGATAAAGATTTTTTCCAATTATATTTGATTACTAACCCTCTTTGGGATAGGGATAAATTTTGTTGGAAGTTTTGAAGATGTTTGCAGGGTTGTGTTTAAAGATTCATAATTGAATCTTTATGATATATTTTCAAATGGATTTCATGTGGGAAGAAATGTTTGTGTACCATTTGTTTTTGTGTGATCTATTTATTTTAAGCAAGCTTTAACATTTCATTAAAAGATAATACAGACTGGTGAATGAAATTGGAGTCTGTAGATATATCTTGCTATTGCGTATCTAATATTGTATGCCACGGCACCCTTTACAATGAGTCTTGCGTGACTCAGTTTTGATGCTACTTGAAATTTTTTTCAGTATTCCACATGTCAAAGTTCCATTGCTTTCCAATCTTTACTATCTATCGCATGTCTAGACCATCTCAATCTTTGAGATCAACACAATGGACAATTCATATCATATTTGATTGTATTTTATTTTATATAGTTTTGTGGTGGGAAGTACTGTAGAACATTCCATTTTATTAGGTAAGGCATTTTGTTTCATTGATATTATATCTGTGGGGACAAATATTGTAAAAGCAGCCAAAGTAGTTTGTGATTATATTTTAAGTTGGAATTTGTAAACCTTTACGAAAGCAAGATTTTTGTAGTCCGTAGACTTGTAATATGATTATTGCCATAAAAGGGACCACATCATTTTCCTTAATCTGTATAAAAATGGCCTTACACTTGTATGTCACAAATGCATTATAATCTTATTTAAACATATGGTCAGATTTGAGTTTTGCTGGCATATTTTTAGGTTTCTGTAAATATATAGTTCATTTTGTTTGCTTCAAGTTTCCGCAGAGAAGGTAGGGATTACTGTAATTTGTGATTTCATTGTTGATTCTAATCATAATTATTAATTTTTTCCAGAGTCTGAAAAAAGTATATCCCAGGAAGCTGAGGAACTGGAAATGAGTGAAGCCGAGGAGCATGGTTTTCCTTTAGGAATTAGAGATATAAATTTTCCTTTCAAGCCAGAAAAGAAGCGACCCTCTGCTGGTTAGTGCTGTACTTGAATATATTACAGTTGCCTGTGAATATTCAGTTTTTTTATGTAGTAGGTGGATATAATTAGAGAAGATTAAAAGGCCAGAACCTACTTTAGTAAAAGAGGACAAGTTGCACAGCTCAGGTTGCAAAGGATGAGCTTATTAAAGTCCTTACACCTCTACCAGGCCCAAGTCATGATCTTCATTACAATATTTCTATCTGTTTGATTGATTTATTAATTGTAATAATTAATAATTGTATCATGTAGCACTATTTTCCTTATCTAGTTTTTCCTTGTTCTTTATTAATTTTACTTTGCTTTTGTGAACAGTATTTTTAATTGGTCTACAATTCTTGAAATTCACACCTTTAAAGTCTAGGTACAGTAATTCTTTTCAGTGATTCAATTGTTCTTTCTTATTTTATTCTTCCACTTGACAGATGACTATATCCATGATTTTTAATTATATATCTAAGAAAGAGTCAGTTTTTTTTAATCAAACACTTAACTTCGTCTATCAACAGAAAAATGAAAGGTATGGGAATATTTATTAACTAGTTTTTATGCACCACCATCTTAGTAAATAACATGTAAGACTGCATCACAAATATAAGATTACATCATACTTTTTGTCATCTTTCATGGGGTACTTTAGTACTTTCGAGAGAGGAGATACCTCAGCATAGTAAAGAAATCAGTTCTTTAACACCAACTACTGGAGAGCATTAAGTTATATAGCACCAAATACAGACTAGCCAATATTACACAAGGGCTCGAGCATAGTTCTCAGTTCAGTCTCGGCTTATGCTCCCCTGTTATGTAACCGAGTATTCTTTGCTGTATTTGGTCTAAATGCTTTCAATGTCTTTTTGAGTAAGGTGCAGTGACACTTATATTAGAATGAATGCAGCGTAACTCAAAGTACATTAAAGTACAGTACAGTCTTGATTTCATACTACAATGACTTTTTGATGTGATTGAATAAATACCCAAAAATATAACTTCTGTATAGTACAGTACAGTATTGTATATGTCGGTCTTCCTGCAAATAAAAATCAATTTTTGCTAATGATAAGGACTGACAGTATTTTAGAAACATGACTTTTTATATTTGTTAAGGACTTCTAACTGTAACTTCTAACTCTGTAAGTGGGAACACTAACGTAAAGTGTTTTTGTTGTTGATGATGGTGCATTTAATGGTGAAAGCATGACTGTTTGTGTTTGTTAGTGATTGTTTTAGATGATAAGTCTCATCTTAGATAGAGGCATGATAGTGATACAGTCCATTTTTGCTTTCAGAAGGGAGACGTCAAATCTACGATGATGAAACAGAAGATATGGAGTACCCAACGAGAGTGGAAACTGCAAGGGAGAATTACCAGGTTAGCTAGAATAATTTTATTTTTCAATTGCAAATTTTCTAATTGGGTATTATGAATTGTAGTTAATTAGCTATAATGTAAAAGTATTTTGCTAGGTAACCTTGTTCTCCATTTATCATTAATCTATTGTTGTGACCTTTTATGAAGTGTTCTATTATTGAATAATATTGAGTAATAATTTTTGTAATAATCCAGGTAATATTGAATCAAGCAGAAGATCAGAGAAAGCGAGGAGAGATTAACATGGCTCAGTATAACCAAATGCTTACCACAGTTGTTACATTGATGGAACAAGATAAAATCCAACAAGCACGTGATCGCGACAGACATCTTATGAGAACACCACAACCTCAAATGCCTGGTAAGTGCAAAATTATGGCTCATTTTTCCTTTGCCTACCCATACACCGAATAGTGTGGCCTATGCTTTACAAATTCTTTCCTCGTATACCTGACAACCCTAAGATAGCCAAAAACTCTTCATGCAAGGGGTTAACTGCTGCACTGTACTTGTTTATGGGGTTATTTTCCTCTTGGTAAGGGTAGAAGAAACTCTTTAGCTATGATAAGCTCCTCTTCTAGGAGGACACTCCAAATTTAAACTATAGTTCACTAGTCTTGGATAGTACCATAGCCTCTGTACCATGATCTTGGCATGTCTTGGGTTAGAGTTCTCTTGCTTAAGGTTACATTTCCTTTCCTCTCTGGGCTATTTTTCCCCGTTGAAGCCTTTGGCTTTATAGCATCGTGCTTCTCCAACTAGGATTGTAGCTTAGCTAGAAATAATAGTGATACTGTACTGCATTCAGTTTTTCTTTTTAAATGAGGCTAAGCAAAAAAGCTTTAAATATGTGCATGTTAGGAGGCATGAATACCAAACTTAAAGAATGGTAAACTTTTAAAAGTTTGTCATTGAATGTAGAGTGATCAGTATTTCAGAAATAGTTAAGAGGCTTTATAATTCCCCATCTGAGAAACCAATGCATAAAAGTAATGAAAAAATTCTACAGTTAAAATATGCTTAGATAGTATATTATTGAAATTATCCTGAAGTAAATATCTCGAATGTAATGTGATTAAAATGTATCCGTAAATTATTTATGTTACAGGCATATAACTTTTAATTAGATAAGTGATATTTGAGGAGTCGCATAGAAATTTAGGATTATATTTTGGCTTATATTGTTTCTTTGAATATTCTACAGTAGGGTCCCGAATTATGCGAGAATTTGGTCGATCAATGACCTCGTATTAATGGAAAATCGCATATTTCGAAACACACCTAACAGAAATAATTCCATTGGGGCCATGGCAACCAGCAACTTGCCTATTCAAACGTGTTTATTACCCATTTCCAATACTTTCTATGTACTATACTGCATCTTTTTTATAATATGAAATTGTTCTTGTAAATAAATCAAACATTTAATATGCTTTAAAGTTCTAATAACTTGAAAAAAGGTTAAAATCAAAACCAGGATGGGTGTAAACACCATACATTTCCCGTTATAACACGACCCAAAATACAGACAAATTTTAATGTTTGTCATGTCTATTGTATAAGATAACTGGTGAATAGCAAAACCATCACTCTGTAGACTATCTTTTGTTGTATCATTGAAAATCCAGAATTATCAAAATAAAGGCGATTTTATATCATGCATTTCCTAAACACGCCAAAAAGCACAATAAAAAACGACAACCAATGTTTTGTTTACGTTTATCTCTGATCATAACGAAGAAACAGACACATTTACACATCTGTGTATAGGTTAGTATTTGCATCGACAGCAATCTTACCAAGTATTGATCATATGTTGATTTTGCTATTACCAATGTTCTACTTAATTTTTCTTAGAACTTCCAAATAAATGAAATGAATGCCATTCATATAATATTATGTTTTTCTTTATGATGCCGCCTGAAACGGAAACCTTCCATTCGTTTACTGAACGCTCCATCTTCTATCATAATAAACAAACGTAGGCATTAAACACGCATGATCAAAGTGATAAATAATGATATTAAAAGCTTTTAGTAAATATGTTATTACAATTATTATTTACCATATTTATATAAATTCCTACATACGTAGCAAAGCAGGAAAACTATTTTTTTCTTTTTGCGTTTAATCAACAATAACAAACTTCCACTAATGACAGAATGATAATTTACGATAATTCTAAACTGGTACTAAAGATGATTGTCCATTCCATATCCAAAATACTTTTCCTAACTTTAGTTATAAGTCAACTTGTACCCACTTAAATTATGAAACCATCTATAGAAAAGTAAGAGAAGAAGCAAGTACTAGGCCGATTTTTAAAGTTATCGAACAATTAAGTTGCCGCTATAACGTTCGATGTGACAGAGATGGTGCGAGATTAGAGAAAGTAAGGAAAATTGAATTATGATAGATTTTCAATATAACAAACTTTGTGAAGCAACAAAGATTTCATTTGTTAGAGAGAGAGAGAGAGAGAGAGAGAGAGAGAGAGAGAGAGAGAGAGAGTGTGTGTGTTTTAAATGTACTAAACAAAAAATATGATAGGTTATAACACATTGGTGCTTATGTAATATCAACTGTATAGATGTTTTGAATAAGTTAAGAAATGGTATAAACAATACTTTGTTATTGTATTCGTATGCGCCTATTCTTGAGACCGGCAGCTAGACGTCAGCTGATCTGATCACAGCCAAAAGTAAAACAAAAAGAAGTCAACAATACTCGATTTTTAAAACACATCCGAAATTTAAAATCAAAAGTAAACGCTTTCTTAATGTGCAATTAACTATTTAACGAGTAGCAATTTTCTAGAATAAAATGATGTTTCCCAAAAAATAGTGGTTTGCTGAAGAAATCGGATGCCGTATTTTAAGCTACGACTGAAATGGATGTATACACGGTATAACTCTTTCGTTTTGTATTTGATTGACACTTTAAGAAAACTGATTTTGGTTTCTTCATCTAATTGTAAGTATTGTATAACACGAGAGAGAGAGAATCAGCTGTTGTAATCGAATGCCGTGTTTTTGTTTCGTGAGGAATTGATCGCCAGAACTAACACTAGTCATGTTAATTTCATTCTTAAAATCAGGTTGCCATATGTGAACTAAGGTTTTATTTCTTAGAGAGAGAGAGAGAGAGAGAGAGAGAGAGAGAGAGAGAGAGAGAGAGAGAGAGAGAGAGAGATTTTTTTTAATAATTATACCGTGTATTCTACAAAACCAATCTTTGCAAGTCAAATGTATACTGTTTAAAATATGACAAAATATTGCCGACTTGTTAACGAAGTTTAGGCTATTCACTGCTGATAAACGAACCCAGTCTACTCGTGAAAACCTTGAACGCCCGAAGGGAAAAATAAAGCTTTAATATATACTGTACTAAACAAAAATAATGCTTTAATATACCATCATTAACACTACCATTAAAATTATCGAAAGGTTGGAGAAAGATAAAGATTGCCGAGAACATAACCACAATTCTGTTTACATTTTGTCAGCTGGACTCGCACAGTTAACAGTTGATTTCATTGTTGATGTGGAATTTTATCCTTAAATAGGCATTTTATTATGAAATTATGTTAATCAGATGTAATGTTAATATTGTTTTGTAACATTTATTTTTAATCACCGTATTTAGGGTTACCAATAGACTTAAAAAGACAATATATTTGATACGTTTTGTAGTCCTTGACTAGCAGACTTTGAACAGCTTCGCAGATACAGAAAATATATTTTTGGAAAATAGCGATCGCATAAAAGGTGAATCGTATAATTCGAACATGTATAATTCGGGACCCTACTCTATTTATTTGTTAAGGAGTGATTGTAAAGTAATCAACTCTGGTTTTGCTATAATTTGCATGATGTTACTGCTTTTCGTTTAATCTGCAACAATCAGTTGAAATATATTTGTGCCTTAGTGCTTTGGCCATGTGCAGTTGAACACAGGAATTCCTATTACACCTCGCTTTGAGGAAGGGTAATCGGTCATACTCTTTAGGGGGGTGGGAAGTAACATAATAGATAGTGTAGGGAGAGATGGCAAAGTGGTTGGCGGTTCAACACACAGGAACTCGCCCGCAGTAAAGGTGTGGCAGGGTAGACTTCCTCAGAGCGAGGTCTGCCAGGAATTATTGTGTCCAACATGGGCCTCTAATTTATACAAATTTGTCCTAAATACAGTATTTAGAATATTCGGTATTTTAGGTATGTTCTGATTTATGATTATTTTATCCTTACTGTTACTAACATTTGCTTTTAATAGCTATGTAAATGTAGCAACATAATTTATAATTAATAAGTTATGCTTTTGACAGGTTCTGAAGATGAGCCAGGAGCTGATGATCCAGGTGATCCATTTGTCCCGTCAAGTATTCCTTCCAGTGGACCTGGTAGACCACCAAGTAACTCTGCAGTTCCTGTTCCTGTTACTAGTGGTGGACCCCCAGTTCCTATTTCAGGAACTGTTGGTGGACATCCTAGTGTTATGCCCCCACACCCTGGACTCCAAGTTGGACCTCCCCCTGGTAGTCATCCTAATGGACCTCCAGTTGGACACCCTGGACTACCAATCCCTAGGCCTGGTGGACCTCAGGGTGGGCTTAGACCTGGTCCTGGGGGACCAGGAGGTCCTGGAGGTGTTGGCCGAGGTCATCCAGGTGACAATGTTGGTCGAGGTGGTCGTGGAGGCTTTGTGAGAAATGATATGCCTATGGGCCCGAGAGGGGCAATGATGGGGGGAAGGGGTGGTGGTAATGGCAGAGGAGGACCAATTCCAGACAATGAAGAAGGCTGGGGACGAGGTGGAAGAGGAAGAGGTAGAAGAGGGAGGGGGTATGCGAAAGGTGGTCGAGGTTGGGCTCAAGGAGAGATGCTGGAGGATGAATGGATTGGTGAGCCAGAACTCCCTTTCCTCCCGGATGATTATTTACAGAGTGTTGACAGAGACAATGTGACAAGGAAGATTGAGATCGACGGAGTGAAACGTGAAGTGCGCACTTATGGACAAACAGCTGTGGTATTCATGGAGTGGGATGATCCTCGTATTCTTACATTTGGTGATGGGCAAGTTACTGTGGTATTTGATGGAGGACAGTATCGAATGAATCTTCGTATTGGAGAAGACTACAAGGAATTTACATATGTTGGAAAGAAACATCGTGTAAGATTGGGTCCTCCATCACAAGAAATATTACTAGATGACATTGGCTACCATTGTCTTATTGGGGGTGATCCAGTCACAGTTCATTTTGATGGTGCCCCCCACACCATAGCCTTGGAAGGTAAACCTCCAAATGTTAATATAGGACCAATCAGGAATACAGAATTTGTGGCAGGGATGATACAGTTAGTAATTCAAGCCACAAAGTTTGTGTCACTCTTTTTAGATGCAAGGCCACAGAGATTTAGTATTGATGGGAGAGCTTTTGTCATTAAGTTTGTGGATGCCCTTAAATGTGTTACAATTAACAATCAGAAATTTCCTGTTGAGTTTGGAGGATTGCCCATTAGTATTTGTGTCCGAGGCTTTAGACGCTTTCTCAGTTTTGGCCATTTACCTCATGGTATTATCCCTGGTCAAGTTGCCATCAGAGGTATGGAAGGAGAACCCCCAAGTGTACAGAGAGTTCCAGATGTATCTGTGAGTGCACCACCCATGCTTCCACCAGGGCAAATACCACAGCCATTTGATAGGCTTCCTCAGGGTTCTCCGGTGTCAATACCCATTATTCGGCCTCAGGGACCAGTTCCACAGGGACCAGTACCACAGGGACCAGTGCCACCAGGGCCAGCTCCACGTGGTCCACCTATACAAAGACCAGTTATACTTGGTCCTCCTCAACCACCCACTCTGAAAGACCCAACACATAAAGGCTCTCCTAGTCATCCGGGCTCATTTTTGCCAGTACTGCTTCCACCAACTACAGTGCCTGGTCCTGTCCCAGGACCCATTCCACCACCACCTCAAGATGTACAGGTCCCTACTTCACAAGGACTTGTACAAAATACACCAGTCACTTTGGAGCAGTCAGCTCCTCCACCTCAAGCAAATCCCCCAGTGACCCTTCAGGGTCCACCTCCTGTGCCCCCACTATTTCATTTTATCAACCAACCACCTCCTCCCATTCCTGGGTCGTTGGGGCCTCAAGCTAGTCATGGCTCATATACTACCACTGAATTGCCTCCAAGTATTAACAAACCTCCCCCTCCTCCTGTAACAGCTATACCACTAGATTCTCTTCTGGCTAATTTGAAACGGTTAGGAATGATTGGTACTGATTCAGGTAACAAGGACAAAGAAGAAAAGAAAAAGCAAGAGGAGGAAGAGGAAGAAAAAGAAAGAGAAGCAGATGAAAATATACCTATTTCGATGATGTTTCGTTTGGAAAATCTGCGAAAGTAAGTATTATGCATTTCCCCAAAGTTTTTATGCCAGGAGGGTTTCAGAAATCAGTATCTTATGAAGGTATATTTGTTATAAAGCAACCTTATTGCATTGCATAATGTTCGGTGATTGAGGAATGAAGGCAAAAACCTCATCTGAGATTTTATCTGTCAAGATGCCATTTTAACAAGGGAAATGTTTTTTTATAAGCTTTTGCTCTCTCAGATATATGTATGTTATTGCTGTAATTAGTTGCCATACAAAATTCTATAGTTTTGATATAAATTTTAATTCAGTGAACATTCTTAGATTCAAAGAGATTTGCTTTTCCTAAGAAACTTCCATGATGTATTTGTTTTTAGTTCCCAACCTGTTTTTATACAGTGAAACTCGGTAAATTTATGCTATGTTAGGCACGTAAGTTAAAGATTTTCAATATAATAAATTGATCTTTTACAGACGCAGGAAGTGGGTTATAGAATCCGTTTATAGGGGCATGCAGTGTTCATCCTGTGGTCTGAGATATCCCCCAGAACAGACAGTTCAGTACTCTCATCATCTTGATTGGCACTTTAGGAAAAACAAGAAACAGCAGGAATCCACCAAGAAGGCCAATACACGGAAATTCTATTTCTCTATTGATGATTGGTTGCAGTATGAAGAGATAGAAGATCTTGAAGAGAGAGGTACCTAAATTTCCTTTCAAAGTTTTATCGGTGACTTTTGCTTTCAGTATTTTTGCCAAGAAATTTTATCAAGTTTTCAAAAGCAAAATACACACAAGGTTCAATCTATTTTATCCAGTGGGTTTAAGGGCCTAAAACCACCATACATATCTTGAAATACTGTCAAAGAGTAAGCTATCAAAGCCATTGTTTTGAAGTCCTTTCTTAACAAAACTGAGATTTTATGCTGTTGTTTATTTTTTGTTATTCTGTGCAGAGTTAAGCTTCATACTTCTTTTCCTTTCACTTATCAAGATGGGTACCTTATATGTTGGGTGTTGGGTTATGTGTGCCATTAGTGTGTTTTAAAGAAGCTAGCAAACTGAAATTAGACATATTTAGTAGATAACTAGTAATCTTAACATTATATCGTACTGTATTATATTAAGGGGTTTACAATATGTGATATTATTTTCTCTACAGTACCGAGCATGTTTGAGAACGAAATTGCTGAGGAAATGATGGCCAGCGAGGAGGAAGTGCCAAGTGTGCCTGTAACCAGTGGCTGTGTTCCAGAGGGCAGCAGTTACTCCCTTGAGGTGTGTCCAACGTGTCACGATAAATTCCCATGCTTCTTCCACCAGGAGACAGAAGAATGGAGATATCGAAATGCTGTGCAAGTTGATGGGTTGAATTATCATCCTTCTTGTCACCAGGATAATCTAAGGGTGAGTTTACGCTTTTGTATGTGTCATTTTTTTTTTTCTTTTTCTTTTTTTTTTTTCTTTTTTTTTATATTAAATTAACCTGTTACTCTGCGTTTGGGAAATATACTTGCTGACATATTGTTGTTACTCTACCTTGCTGGGATAATTATCTTGTGTATTATGTATGTTACTAAAGATTGAAGTGCCTCTCGTACCAAGTTCAGCCATCTGTTGGCAAATCTAAAAGACCAGCCATCTGTTGGCAAATCTAAAAGACCAGCTAAGCCCTCATTTCAACCTCATTTATGGGAAGTTGCTGGGAGCTTTGCTGCAATAAATGGAGTTAATGTTTTAGGTACTACTATACTATGATATCTACCACCTATTTTCTGCTATAGTTAGATAGCTACCATCCTATTTTTATCAACTAACTGTTAGCATTATGAAATATGATAAAAATCATTATGCATTTATTATAAAAAGATGGTAGTAAAAACAAGTTTGAACTAAGTGATTAATTAGATAATTAAAATAATGCCAAAACACTAGCCCACATGATGGCGTGCACAGCACACCCATGTACCACCTGCCAGAACAGAAAAGCAGTAAAAATAATGTTGAATCAGGAATGAGACGAGCCAAGGCCAAGCAAAAGCCAGATTAAACTAAGTGATTATTTCAGTAATTAGAATAATGCCAAAATACTACCTAATGCATGTAGCAATACACGGTAGGTTGCAAACATTCCGGTAGATCTCGTACTATAATAGCACTTTTTTTCTTTTTCTTTAATAATTAGTATAGCTGTTCGTATATGTGAATGCATCTCTCTGTAATTTATTGCATTTTATTTAATGGGTGTGGTTGGTGTTTTTTGCTTGCAGTGGGGTTTGTAGGCCATACTAGAGTTTTTATCATATCCCTTCATCTCCTACTTTATTACATTTGTTCATTTGGTTTTATTCATTCCCCTTAGTTCTTAATTGTTAGAAAGAAAAGAGCAGCCTTGCTTGGAAATGTAGCGGTTATTGATAGAATTAATAAATCTTTTCCAATGGAGCTCTACCACTTTTAAATCACTTACTGTGTTAGGAATTGTTAAATTTAGATTTTATAGTACAAAAGTTTATGTAATTTTTATTTGTTCATTATTTACTTTTCTCTGTATAATTATACTGTATATTCCTTTACTTCAGTTGTGATTTGATGTTAATGATTAACAAGTTTTAACTTTGCTATATTGCTGATGCTTGAACTAATATATGGGTTTCTTCCACTGCTTTCTCTGGTGACAATATAGGAGGTAAGATTTTTTACCCTTACTCCTTTACATTTATTTTTCCCAAATTCAAGTTCAGATGTTACAAGTGTTTATTTTAGATCTTTAAATTTGCTGCAAAGAAATCCATGAGATATGTAAAAAAAAACTAACTTTTAGAAACTAAATTAAGTCACTTTTGTAGTCACTAACATTTGATCAAATACCCTTTAGGCTGAGGAAGCAGCAAAGTTAGAAGCAGAGAAAGAATTGGCAGAAAAAGAAGTAGCTGAAAAAGAAAAAGCCGAAAAAGAAAAAGCCGAAAAAGAAAAAGCCGAAAAAGAAAAAGCCGAAGAAGAATCTGATGAAAAAGAACCAGCGGAAAAAGAGACGGCTGAAAAAGAAGGGTCTGAAGAGGAGAAAGTGGAGGGAGGCAGTGGATTGGAGGATGCTGGAGTGCCGGTTGTGGCTGAGAAGGAGAAAGAAACCAGTGAAACTCCGAATTCCAAAGAGGCGGATGCTGACACTCAAAAGTTAGATGAAACTGATACTCCCAAGGAATCTCAAGATTCAGGTAAGAAGGAATGGTTTTATATTTATTTTTTTTTTAAATTAAAGTAATTTATGTATGATTACCTTGTCTTGAAGTCTTCATAGTTGTTCATGAGCATATTCAGATCTGTATGGTGGAAGGTTTACTGTTGTCAGTGGCAGGAACTTGAACAACATTTTTCCTTCCTCATACCAGCAAATTAGAATTTATTTCCGTGTGGCAGTATACACTAAGAACGCCCTTTTGAGCCCTTTTATTACCAGATATGCAAATGTTTCTTCATTGGTTTCTATTTTGCATTGTTAATGTATGAATAAACAATAGGAGAGCTTTGTCTTGTGACAAGTTAACATTTTCCAGCAAATATGTTCATTTTGCTATATTTCTTACTAATCATTTTTCTTTATAGTAACAGCCAAATTGGATGACATGTCATTAGCCTCACAGCTACCAATTCGTATAAAAGAGGAACCTATGGATGTTGACGACACTGATGTTCCTGTCAGTACTCCAGTAAGTATATTACTATTTACTAAGAAGACTTAAGCTGTTATGATTTTTACTTAGCCACTTGATATAGTTTATGTTATTCGTCATATCACTATCCAAACTATAGGTAGCATTATAATTTCTCATTGATTTACATTTATGATTATCCATAGCACCACCAGAAGTAGTTCTCAGTTCTGCTTTGTCAGTGACATTATCAAATAACAGAGATCCACTACATAAGAAGTTAGGCTCTTATAGGTTATTTGTTAGTCCGTTCCTTGTATGTTCATATTCTCGTAATGAAAATATATTTGTAAGATTTGAGTTACCTTATTACACAGATTGATCATACATCGTATTGTAATCACCAACAGTTGGTGACAGATTACTGAAAGGATGACTCTATATTAATATGACCAAAAATCAACGTATGAACTGAGAGCTTAAACTACCAATCAGACTAATCTATTCACAAACTTTAAATTTTCCCTTTTTAACTGGGTAGAGTTACAGCTGGATGGATATAAATTTTTGCAAGTGTTACTGGGTTTTGATGTGTCTATTAAAGAGTTCAAAATGCAATTTTAATAAAAGTATATGCATGTATTTTATATGACTTGGGACAGAAAGTAAGAACGTTGAATGTGTTATGCATGAAAACGATGATTTTTTTTATTTTTTTACTGTACAAGGAAACATGACAATTTCATTTGAGATGTATTAACAGTGCTGTTGTTTTATAAGATCTAAATTAAAATTTTTTGAGTTAATGAATGAGTTTATGAAATGAGGGCAGGCAGATGCTACTGTACTGCGGTACTCCTTACAAGAGTGCAGCTAACTATTTTAACATGTGGAGTTGGTATTATAATATTGCAAACAAAATCTAGGTATTTTAACATGGAACAATAATTTGTTTTTGCAGATCTTGCCACCTAATATTGTCATTAAAAAGGAAGTGAAAAAGGAACCGATTGAGGAAGATGAGGACGAGTTGTGTGTTCGCATCCCAGAAGAGGAAGATGAAAGTAATCTGATATTACCTGAGGTTTGTTCTATAAAAGTTATTTTCGTAAAGGTATTTTTTTATGCATTCAATAGTGCCCTTTGTTTACAGAGTACCATCAGGACAGTCAGTGTTGTAGTACAGAATAATTTTACAATCATAGGTATTACCACAGTTATTAACCCTTTTACCCCCAGGCTATTTGGAAATTTCCAACCCTTAACCCCCAAGGGTTATTTTTTTTTCAAGCACATTTTGCAGTATATTTTTTTTAAATTGCTCTAACAGCCTTAATTTTCGTCATAGAGAGGTCAGGTTGGATGAGTTTTGTGAAACGTACCTGTTCGTCCTTTGTGGGTAAAAGGGTTAAGAACTCTTTCATAACAGCTGAAATTATATTGAAAATAAGGTGTGGTTATCTATAATTACGTGCAGTATACTTTATAGAGAATAAGTTAAAAACCTAAATGTAGATAGAATTTATGAATGTTGAAGAGTAAGGAAAGAACATTATTGTATTATAATTACTATAAAAATTATTCATTATAGACTTAACTTATTATATGGACAAAAAGAAAAATATATGAGTGCATCAATAAATCATATATGGTTGTTAAAGTTTATATATGATGTGCTGGGAGGTTATGAGAGCCATGAAGAGGATGAAAGCTAATTATGTTTAGGACCGTCATAAAAAGTATCGGTTAAGAGTGGTTGGAGGACAAATCATTTGAACACTAACAAGAATATGTGGAAAGCGTAGACAGTTGGAGAAGGGGGAAAAAAAGACTGAGAATATACTAATACAGCAGTGTTATGCTCAGAAAAGATGATACGCAGTAGTGTAACAAGTATGTATTTGAGAATAAGATTGCTAAAGCATATTATTTTCATGTTAGGAAAAGTAACCATAAAAATAATGGGGTGTGTGTTAGAATATTACTGTATAAACAAGAAATTACCTACATTTTTGGATATTTGAATAGCTTTAGGGAAAGCACCAAGATAAACTGTTGAACTTAATAAAACCATTGTATGAGACTCATGAAATAATAATACAAGCTCATTGCATATGCAGATGATGTTACTCTCTTTGCTTCAATTCCATCTCTTGAATGAAGATCTGCAGTTGCTGAATCCCTTAATAGAGATATAGATAAAATTAGTGCATGGTGCAAATTTTTGGACAGAAAGTTGATTCCTAACAAAAGTATGATGGTAAGTAGATCAAGGACAGTGGCTCCTCAACATCCAAATCTTAGTGTTGATGATGTTCCTTTAACTCTGTATGACATGAAATTTTAGGTTTGATTCTCGACAGCAAATTTACATACATACATATACCAAGGCACTTCCCCCCATTTTTGGGGGGTAGCCGACATCAAACAAATGAAACATAAAAGGGGACCTCTCCTCTCTACGTTCCTCCCAGCCTGACAAGGGACTCAACCGAGTTCGGCTGGTATTACTTGGGTGCCACAGCCCACCCTCCCCCGTTATCCACCACAGATGAAGCTTCATACGCTGAATCCCCTACTGCTGCTACCTCCGTGATCATCCAAGGCACCAAAGGAAGCAGTTGGGCCCACCAGAACTGCGTCACAATCGCTCGCCATTCATTCCTATTTCTAGCACGCTCTCTTGCCTCTCTCACATCTATACTCCTATCACCCAGAGCTTCCTTGACTCCATCCATCCTCCTAAACCTTGGCCTTCCTCTTGTATTTCTCCCATTAACTCTTGCATTCATCACCTTCTTTAGCAGACAGCCATTTTCCATTCTCTCAACATAGCCAAACCACCTCAACACATTCATATCCACTCTAGCTGCTAACTCATTTCTTACACCCGTTCTCATTACTTTTGAGAAATAGATTAGGTCTGTCTCTTCTTCAATTGCACAAAAAATTGTCTTAAGAAAGTCTTGTAAAATTTTTGGTGATCAATCTATTCTGAAGAAGTGTTTTAATTCTTTCATGCTATCCTTGTTTTGAGTATTATTCTCCTGTCTGGTCTTTGGCTACTGACTGCTGACTCTCATGTTGATTTGTTGGACAGGAACTTACAGTCTCTTAAATATTTCATTGCTGATCTAGATATTAATCTCTGGCACCGTCGTTCAATTAGACCATTATGCATGTTGCATAAGATTTTTCATAATTCTGACCATCCTTTACATTTAGATCTTCCGGACAGTACCATCTTGTTTGAATTATCATCAAGGGTTAGCAATTTCTAATTTAATCATAGTTTTAGCAACAGCTACAAAGATTTCGAGTATCCCATATTCAGATGGCCTGATGTTAACAGTAGATCAAAAGGTAAGGTTTTTTAATTGAATTGTGAAAGTTAGGCGAGGAAAAAACAGAGTAGATATTGATGCAAACAAAATGCCATGTATCGAATGTAACTTTAGATACTCGATTAAAAAGATTGATTGTAACAAGGTATTTTCTGTGCTTAAAGTTTTTGTTATAGTGGTGGGAAGACTATAACAATACAGAGTTGAGGTCAGTATTTAGAGTGGTCTAAGAAAGAGAAGAAAAGGTGTTGAAGAAGTGTGTGAAACTGTAGGTATATGAGTACAGTGTAGTATATATTGCTATCAATTAATAGCAACTACTGTATATGATAGATGTAAGTACTGTATTTACAAAGATATCAGAGTGGTAACAGCAATAAAATGACTTACATAACTAAAGTGGTGGCCGATTTGGTAACGTCTCTGACTGGTGAACGCCAGACGGCAGTTCGAGTCCCGCTCAAACTCGTTAGTTCCTTTGGTCGGTGCAACCTCATCATCCTTTTGAGCTAAGGAGGGGGTGTTTGGGGGACCCTATAGGTCTATCTCCTTGGTCATAGCTTGGGTGGAGAGGGGGCTTGGGTGCTGATCATCTGTATATTGGTGTGTCTAGGGCAATGTCCTTTTCAATAGGGCAGTGTCACTGTTCCTTGCCCCTACCATTCATGAGTAGCCTTTAAACCTTTAAAGGTTTACTGAAATAGATTTGTATTCAAATGCAAGAAAATAGATTGAGTTTGGTAGGGATATATTTATTGTGAAATAACCATATAAAGAAGGTTTAAGTATTGAATATGAGAGAAGGTTTGAATATTGGAATAACTGTATAGGTCAAAAGATTGTGGAGAGAGCTTGTCAAACACAGTTATCTGAACACCTTATTAACCCTTTAACCCCCAGGCTATTTAGAACTTTCAAACCCTTTACCCCCCGGGGTTATTTTTTTTTATGCACATTTTGCAGTATAATTTATTTAAATTGCTCTAACAGCCTTAATTTTCGTCATAGAGAGGTCAGGTTGGTCTCATTCTCTTGGAAAATGCTTGAAGTTTCTGTAAAAGTTATAAAAAATATGCAAAAAAAAATATAAATAGCAGTTTTTTGCAAGGATGTACCGGTACGTCCATGGGGGTAAAGGGATGGGTTTTGTGAAACGTACCAGTACGTCCTTTGGGGGTAAAAGGGTTAATGATGAATGACTCAATTCGTTGAGTTTGATTGACCAAAACAAAGGAAGAAAATTCGAAGTGAACTCTACCACTAACAGTACTTGTATTCCTGGTGTAATTTAATTTTGAGTAGCCTGCTCAATTATGTTTTTGCTGTTAGGTTTAATAGTGACTGCAGTACTTTTTATCTTTGTTACAGCTGATCATTTATAAAATTTAGGTTAGATGTGATTTCTCTCTCTCTCTCTCTCTCTCTCTCTCTCTCTCTCTCTCTCTCTCTCTCTCTCTCTCTCTCTCTCTCTCCTCAGGGTGCATTAGGGCTTTTCTTTTATATTCTCATAATTCTAGATGATAAGACAAATTTTAGAATAATTTATAATTCTCCTAATGACAAACCTGAGTCGTGTATTACAGGAGTAGACTAAAGTACGATGAATACAGCTCTCGCTGTATTTCTGCTTCTGTAGTCAAGAACAATGGTTTGTATTATCATGTAGGAGCAATTATTCATGTAACAAACAAAAGATAATAAGCGTTCTGTATTAATTTCATTTTATATTTTCTTTCAGGATGATGAAACAGTTTGGGCAACCCCAGCTGTGGCTGTTAATGCTGCTGAAACAGACATAGCAAGTTCAATAGATGGCAACACAGAATTGTCTACCACGGACACTAATGAACAGACTACAACAAAAACAAAGATTGTTTTTAATGTGTCGAAACCTTCCGTTACTAATTGTGATGGAAATGTCATGAATGACAAAAGTATGTACCCTACCCTATATTTCCCAATTTTTTTACATAGTACATTTCGTGCCTGATTTCCACGTTAGGTACAGTATTAAAGTCCTTTTAAGTATCCCAGGGAGAGTTTGGAATAATAACTCATGCTTAGATGTTGTATCTTTAGGTGGCCCTTCAGAGTTGTAATGATGATATTCTAGGTAAAATAAGAAAATTATCACAATTGCCTTAATCTTTCAAGATGACTTTCCCCAATATGCACAATTGGTTCTTAATGTTTATAGAATAAGGTTTCCTTTTTAACCATTATATAAATTACCCTGTAGCAATAGGATACTGTAGAAACGCAGTCCTTAATTTTTATACTGTTGGCAGTATATATTAATATTAGCTTCCTCACAAGTCAAGTTATTTTCCTTTGCAAGACATAAAACTTTGGGTAGTAGTTTTTGTTTACAATAAGCCTTTATTATTTTTATATTTTTTATTAGGATTGGATAATTAGAGAAAATTATATGTGAATGGGTTAACTTTTTTTGACTTGTGGTTCATTATTTACTTAGAATAGAGTTAAGAAAGTTTTTTCTTATACAGTTTGTTATAGGATTCATCAGCCATTTTATTAGAATGTTTAGGATTTACAAAAGTCGAATCATAACTTAAGCTGGTTTTTGAAATGTGTACAGTATATTGTAGGATTAAATTTTAGTTTCTTGTTTAGGTCTATTTGTTCTAGAACAGATCTAATGAATTTTTTTCCCATTTCAGATAATGACGTCAATAGCAATATCGTGAATGAAGACGAGTATGAAGAATTTGTTCCTCCCCCTTTCACAGTTGATTATGATAAGAAACCAGGTTTCAGAGATGTAGAGCTAGAAGAACAGCCCTTAGCAGCTCGAGGAATAGAAATCTCAGGTCTTTGCTCAATAATGTGAAGATATAAATACTGTTGTGAGAACAGTTTATCACTCTTTATAGATATGTATATTTTTGGGAGGCCTTAACAGAGTTGGTTGTGTTTTACATAACTTATTCATGTATGAAGCTGGAGGTTAAAATGCAGATGAAGTGTGTGGAGCTCAGTGTAGTATGCACATTAGGATGCATGTATTTAAGTGATTGCATTCTCATTCAACTGTTATCATATACTACCATTGTCAATCATTAGATCCTTTAAAGATCATGCATATTTCGCTTGATTCAGAGTTCTGTAAAAGTGTCTTGCAATGTTGATGGTATCATTTTGCTCATGAATACTAACGGTTTATATATTTGATTATTTTTTATAGTTGAGATGGTGTCATTGATATTCTTATTTATTTGGTAGTTTATATGATTTGAATGGCTACTTTAGTTTCCTCCAGTGATGGAAACCAAAGTAGATAGAATACCTTCGTTAAAAGTACAAATGCTATAGAATATTCAAAAGCACATCAAATACCTTTGAGCCTTCTAATGTGATTGGCATTCTAATAAATCATTATTTATCATGGGGGCCTTTTTTATGTATTTATTAATCCTTGAAGCCCAAGTATCTTTTCCTGATGGTTACTATTATTTTTTTTAAGATATCTTTTTTTATAAGTAAATGCAATGAAATGCAGTGTATTTATATGACCTAGAAAGATTAAGGAGGGTATAAAGTATTGGCAATAATATTTATGTAAGAGATTAACATTGGTAGATATATGAAGTCACTGGGGCAAATGCATGTTTTAATGCATCTGTAATGACATGAAACAGAACTTTTTTTTTCTGTTTGCTATTGTTCACCAGTTGTTCCAAAATGACAATTTCTAAAATAATTTGTTCTCTTGAATAAATATTCTTTAAAATTGACTCACTTTGGAATTACTGTATAGGATGTGGATTATTCATATTGTTACTTATGTTTTAAGTGAAAGAGTTTGCAAAGACAGTGATATAAGATTTTAATTTTAGACAAAGTCTAATTAAGTGTAGTAATCATAGATTGTCTTTATTGAAAAGATATTGTGGATTGCTGCAAACATCTGTACATTTGTAAATAGAAAATAAACTTATTTTCTTGTTTGTCCTTTTTTTCCTTACATCCCTCAGTAGTACACCAGCTTTAAAGTTGGTTTTAGATTACTTGATACTTTAACGATAGATTTGATGGAATACAGTACTATGTACATTATACAGTACAGTACATTTAGCATTTCACAAAAAAACTAACTGTACAATGCTTTTTGATGAGTTATTGTATGGTACGCCTGCACATATTTATGTTATTGGTGTTAGATGTTTGGTTTTATGATAGAGGTTGAACAGTCCAGATAGAACATGAAGGATGGTATTTTAATACTTAAGATGCTGTACAGTTAATTTCAAAATAAAAATGAAGAAAAGTAACGTGTGTTTTATTTTCTCCCATGGGGTATTACAATATTTGAAATTTTTGTTTAAAGTTGAGAAAATTGCTCTTTAAAAAAGTTTTATAATACATTGTTTAACTTTGCTATTTTGTCAAATCTTGCACTAATTGTAACGTTACTGTTTGTTTCTACGCGGATACAAGTGGGGTGGAACCTCTACCATTCCGCGACCGTTGTGCATTGGGGGCCCTAAGGCATCCGCTCCCTGAAAGTGTGACCTCCCTCCCTGTGACAGTATTCCCCAGTGATGTGGTTCCTGTTAGAGCAACCCTTGTGGCTCTTCCATTTGGAAAGTGTTTGTTGTCTTGGTTTCTCGGACTTCGACTCTGATTGCTGGGGCTGAGGAAAGGATTGGAAAGAGGAAGAATGTGCCCCTCTTTGGTATCCCACTCTAGTGACTTCTAAGATGAAGATGTCGAGTAAGGTTTGCCAGCCGTAGTCATAGGAAAGGGCTCCTTTGGGCCACCTCTCTTCGAAGGGCTTTTAATAATAATAATAGTAATGGGATCGGGAGTCACAGCCTTGTGTTTCAGCTGGGACCGTGATCCAATGCCACGGCCTTGATCCTTGGGCTGGGCTCATGTCCCAAACTATCCCAATAGCCAAGTGTGACTATTTTGGTTCTGCAGGGCCAGAACCCCCACCCTATATCATGGAATCATGCCTCCGATCGGCTGGGAACTGGTGTCAATGCTCCGTTTTTAGCCTCACCAAGGCTGATATGCAGAGCCGGGGCCAGTCAGAATAAGGCTTATGATCCTGTGTTCCTGCTCCCCACCAACCCTGGAGCCATGACACGGTGTCACTGCCTTGAGCCTTGGCTGCCCCATACTACCTCAGTAGCCAAGTGGAACAGGTGTTGTGGCTTTGCATTTCCCCCAAACCCCTGTGGCTGTTGCCGAGGACCAGCACCCCATGACACGGCCCCAAGTCTCAGACTACTCCGGTAGCTAAGCAGGACATGGGTGACAGCCTCAGCTTCATATTTCGGCACCTATAGAGCAGGGGGCCATTGGCCATGACCTAATATCACGGCCTCAAGCCTCAGTTCCCTGGGTCAGTGGCTCGGGTTCCCTGCTTTGGCCCAATGTTTCAGCCCCCGGTCTGGGGCATGACCCAGTGTCATGGCTCCACGTCTTGGGCCCCAGCCTCTGTTCTCCGGTTACTTCTATAGGCAGGTAGTATATACAGCCAACCCACAGGGCCAGGTCATGACCCCAGATCTCGACCCTAGGACAATGACTTGGATCAGGTTGTCAGTGTTGGCCTTGTGAAGATGCACGAGGCCATAGCCCTGTGTCACAGTTCCATGCCTCTCCGTCCTGCGGCCGAGCCTTGGGGTTCCCCAAACTACCTTGCTGTCCAAGTGAGAAAGGTTGGTAGGCCTCCATGGGGCTGATACACAGCCAGAGCAGTGACTCCTAATCTGAGCACCAAGTCATGGGCCTTGGAGCCATAAATTGGGTCCCCTGTTACATCTAGTGTCAGCTCTGTGTTTCAGCCCTCTTGAACAGGTAGTGTACCAATACTGGAAAGGGCCATGATCCTGTATCACGTCCCCTTGATATTGGGGTACAGGTCCGTATATGGGCCCCAAGGAACAATGCATATGGCTTGCCTGTGACCTGTGTCATGTATCTCTCCATGGTATTGAGGATCAGGTTTCCCAGCTATCCAGTAACAAAGGGCAGTGCCAGGAGTTATGTACTTGAACACATGTTGCCCTCCAGTTGATAAAGGAGCTTCAGCATTTTCTATTTGAGATGATCGCACCATTCAAAGTCTTCTTTGCACATGGGCTCACACTACAAGACTAAGAGTTAGGGGTGGAGGGATCTTCTCTCCATGAGGCATGGGGCTGTGGCTATCATTCCGCTCCGTCTACCAGAGGAATAGGTTGATTACTCCTTCCATGTCTGCTGTGTCAGGCTTTTAGATCTTTCCCCCATTATCACTTGCCTTCCCAGGCCGCCATCAGTCCCCGATTACATGGTTAGCCTGGCCTGTAGACAATAGGCTGGGTAAGATGGCACTCGTATCTCTTGTCCCTAAGGTCTGGTGCTGAAAGAAGCAAATGATCCCAGATCAGTACTACTGTCTGATGCCCGTGCTCACTTTCAAGGGTGTGACCGTCGGAGGAAGGATTCTGGGGAACCATTTTCAGGGTGGTCATTGGTCTTTGGGCAGCACTTTGGTGTTTCTCAAGCACCCAGACCTTCCTTGAGGCTGCCTGGGGTATCCCACACCCATGCAATTTTCCTCAGAAATACTGTATATGTTACTTCGGAATTCTTTGGTGTAGGGTTCGCAAGGAAGGCCTCTGGGACTTTCCTAGTCCCTGAAAGTATCACCCACAATTTTATGGAAGGAACCAAGGTTTTTCCAGGCAGTGGGACAGCAGCATTAACCCCACTTTTTTTCTTTTCATGATTAAAGTACTCATCTCTTCTTCCAACATTCCTGAGAATCCTGGACTTGTGGGCAGAGGTAGCAGAGATGTTGAAGGATATCACTCAAAAAGAGTTCTACCAGACGAATTGTTCTTGTTTTCTGTGGATCTGAAATTGTTTGGAATATGGATGAAAGTGGTTAGTTTATGAACACCGATGTGAAATTCTTATTTTCTTTCTTGACTAAAACGTTCAACTGTACGCACTCTTAATGTAACATAAATGTAATTAGCATGTGTGCATATAAAAATTTCAGTTGGTCTTGGATACAATTTTTATTTGAATTGATATTCATTATAGTATCACATAGTGTTATAACTTTTTGTTATTGCTTAACAGGTTTGTTTTTGGAAGAAGATGCTCAAAAGAAATTAATTGCTAAGGAGGAACACGGTGCTCCCAGTTTCAAGGCAGCAAAGGACAGGTAAGCTAACTATGTGAATTTTTTTGTTTCTCTAATTTAAATGCATGTAATTTTTAGAATTATTTGTTGCATGTTAAAAAAATATTACATATATTCACTATACCTGCAGTTTTGAAATATATGCTGATTTAAACCCCATTCTAATAATCGTGCCTTTTCTATCTTCCCCAAGTGTACATTGATTTTGTGCGGAAATAGGCAAATGCTGTCTGACTTTATTTACAGTCAGCAAAGCCCCGTGCACTTTTACGCCACAACACAAATCTACTGCCTGTGTACTGGATGTATAATAAGGTGTGAACGACGAGTGAGCTCTTCCTAAACTGGTTTCATTACTGCTTCATGCTGGAGGTTGAGTGCTACTTGCAGAATGAAAGGTTGGAGTTAAGGTCCTGCTGACCCTTGATAATGCTCCAGGACGCCCATCCTCCATCGATGTAGTGAAGATTAATGTGCTGGTGGTATTTCCTTCCAACACCACACCACTCATCCAGCAGTTGGACTAAGTTATCATCAAGAACTTGAAGGCCCATTACAGTGGACGAGTGATGGTGCGACTCCACGAAGCCTTGGATAACAATCCCGCCCTCGATGTCATCCAATATTGAAGCATTTCATGATTGCCAACTGTCGTCTGTCTGTCATTGAGGAATCATTCAACGATGTCAAATCTCAGCCTGTGAATGCTTGATCGAAATATCTGTGGCCAGGTGTGTGAAAGACTTTGCCGGCTTCAGTCCTAATGAAGATTTTTAGCAGACCTTTCAGAGGATTGTGACCTTAGCAAGGAAAGTGTCAGTTGAAGGCCTCAGGGAAGTGGCTGAAGATAGCATCATGGATGAAATAAAGAAGGCGGTGAAGTAGCTCCCCATCACAGTGTTCTTCACCTCTCTTGGAAAACACCAACCTCCTCCTCCAACCACAGATTCTCCAGTGGAAACTCCCACGAAACAGTGATGCTGATGGTGTAGATGATAACCCAGTACCAGCACCAGAAGGGTAAGATATTTTTCCGTAAACTTTTACAGCTTTTAAACATACTGTCCCATTAAAAGTTAATATGTACTGTACACTAATGTAACATTTTACAGCTTTAAATATTGAATTAATACTGTACTCTACTTTACATATGGAAGATTTAAAACATATAATTACATATATTTTAATATTTTTTTCTTTACACCACTGATGATTCATCCTTACAGACATGTCATGCCAAGCAGTTATGTCCCATCATCATTCATCCATTTGTGACTGCATGTCTTATCCTCATCCCCCTCACCACTGGGCCTCTTTGTGGGATATCCGGTAAGTTATGTCACCCAGTATACGTACAGTATTTAAACTTATTTTGTTCCGACACAGATACAAACCTTTCTCCTTTACACAGGAGAATGATAACAGTGAATGTGGAATACAGTAGTTAAAATCTTATAACAAGGTGTAAGTAATTGGCTGGTGGTTACCTGCTGGGGGCAGGAGTTTCACCAAATTATCATTCTGATAGCAGCAGTCAGTGAAGATTGACGTTCTTCAACTGGCTGGAGACTTTGGCAGATTTTCAAGCATTTTTCGTCAGTACTCTTGGACTTTGTTCTCAGCATGATGCTATTGTGTCTTGAGATATTGACCTTGAGTCGGAGACATGATTGATGGTATCATGTCTCCCACAAATCTATAGGTTGGCCAAAGGTAAATGTAGAATTCTCACCTTTACCATCTTGGAGTTAGACTTCCATTAAAGTCAAAAGAAGAGGCTCCTTCCCAAAAGAATTTGTTTCCTTCTCTATTTGCAAATGCAAACAACAGGTATCCTAATGAGTCCTGTTGATTTAATGTTCTCAACTTCGCTTATTGGAAGCTGAATGCTTTGTTTGCTGATCACCAGACTTAGTCTGCAATCAAGTTTGAGGGCGCTTGATAAACGAGCACTCACAACCCTCAGCAAGGTTACAAGTCAACCTTTGTGAGACCCCTCTTCATCATCTAGACGGACAGAGACAAGCTTCTACCAGATACCTTATCCACATGCAGCTCAACACACCTCATCCACGTGCCTCAACTGAACGCTTCTCAACCCAGACGTACCTCATCCAGATGCACTTTATCCAGGCAAAGATGTTTTTGGGCTCAAGCCATGTCGTCCTGATGGAAGGTTCCTTCAGTAGCTTCCTTAGGGTATATATGACTACAGTAGATATTCCCAGAGAATTAAACTAAAGGTTTCACAGAATTCTAACTTCTGGCGCGAGTACCCTAAAGGTTTCCCTCTAGGATATCGTATATCAACAGGGGACGCATGCATTAACACGCCACATGGCTATCTGCACCCCACATAGCGTTTACGCTTCGGGGGGAAAAGGTGGCGAGATAACTGAGGAGCCGCTTCAAAGTTATCCTCCTTCGTTACTGTTACGGTACTCGCAACATAAACAAACGGCGGCCATAGCTGTCCGCCATACCGTGTGACGTCATGTCCGTCCCCATTCCTCCGTCTGTAGCTTTCTATAACAGTTGGTTTTTCCCAGTGATCTCGCTTTATCCCTTGCATCCTTCGTCATGTCGCAATCTTCGGCCTCGCCTTCTTCTGGAAAGTTGAGTACCAGGTTCTTGTATTGCTTAAATGAGCTCTGGCCGCAAAGTAACGATTTTTTACCCTTAAATCTTGTGTTCTGTGGCAGAGCTGTGCCTTGACCGGAGGCGCCATTTTACGACGCCGTTGTTCGCCTCGCATGCTTTATTTAGTTAGCCAGAACAGCCCTCCCGGTCTTATAACTAATTAATATCATTAGTTATTTAGTCTTCATTGCTAGGAATGTTATATTATGCCGATGGTATTCTTCGGCGTTCTTAATTAGCAGACCCCATGCTAGCCTACTAGCCTATCCTAGGCCGAAGCCTAGTGTTCATGTTTACTTTTGCATGATATAATAAGTGTTCCTAGTGTTAATGTAAATGAAGATATAGGCATTTTAAACATACAAGATTCAGTGTTGCACATGTACTTTCGCCTTCTAGGGACCATACAAGGAACCGTGCCTGGTCCATCCATGTCACACTCCCCTAACCCAACATTGGGGCCCTTGTATGCTTCCTTATTTCCCCTGTTATCTTCGGGTAACCCTCTGGGTAGCCTTGCTATATCTTAGCCCCCTTACCCGGAATAGTTTTCGGGTAGGTTAGGCTAGATCGTTCTTCACTCTTCCCTACCATAGTATATGGAGGGACCTCGGACAGAACCCCAGAGTACCTATCGTTCATCCCAGTCCACCTTAGGGGAATGCCTTTCCCTTAAGGTATCGACTGAGACTGAAGGTGGAAGGGCTCTGCCTTTCCCCCTAGACTGCACTTGGTTGGGATACGTCCCTTCCTCCCTGTAGCCTAGCAATGTGTCTTTCCCAGCCCTCCCTAATCTAGGAGAAGATTCTCCTGGTTTAGGTTAGGCCTTGGGGGATTCTGTTTTATTATAGTTTAGGACAGAACACCAGTGCTGTGCCTGATCTGAGCTAACCTCCCCTAGGTTGGAGAGCGTTTCTCTCCTGCCTAGGCAGTCTAGCACCTAACAGATTCCCCCCACCCCTTGGGAGTTTTAGGGTTGTGTCCCCTTCTGCTCCTCCACTCTATCCCTTTGTGTTGGCTTGCCTTCACACCCCTGTCCGCTGTCCTACAACTCCTCTCCTGGGGAGAGTTGTAGGTTAGGCTGTGCTCTTCTGCTTGGTTGGCCGCTCTGCTACACTTCCCCCTCATAGTTGAACTATGGGGTGGTGCCGGCGGAAGATCCCCCTCTCTGAGTGTCCTCTGATCCTCCCTTGGATTACCACAGGCATCCAGCCGTCTGCCGGCTCCCTGCCGCCGGATGATAGGCGTATCCCCTCCTATCATGAGAGCACTCCTTCCGGAGGGAAGCCGGTCGGGTATCGGGCATTACCCTTCCTTACTTCCCTCCTTACCTTTCTCTCTCCTATCATGGTGCCGGTCCACTGCCGCCTCCGCTTGCCGACGCTAACCGCCGACACCTCAGGTGACCTTCCTACTTCATAGGATGTTACTATCTGAGGATTACCTAGGGCGACAGGCTGCCGGGGGCCGCCGCCCCTTGCCAACGCTACCGCCGACATCTCAGGTAACCCTCCCCTCCCTCTTATGCAGCCATTTAGGTTCACCAGCGCCGACAGCCTGCTGGCTGCCGGAGGCCGCCGTGCCAGCGATCGCCTTCCTATGTGTCTCCTATCTCTCTGCTGCTCAGTGTGTGGCCTTAGATGGATTCACCCCGCAGGACCGGCCTCCGGCTTGTCGCCGGTCTGCCGGCGCCGCCCCTGCGGCTTTCATGGACAAGCAACCCCCGCGCCGGCAGTCGATCTGATGCAGCTGGATAGCCTGACCGCTCTTTCTTTGGTATCTCAAACTTTAAAAACAGTGGCTAGGGTGTACGGTTGTACAGTACAATATTTTCAGCATACTCTGTGCTTCTCAGTGCAGTCTCTTGCCGGGACCTACCCAAATAAAAGGGGGTTTATCCTATTTTCCCCCTCTCTCTCCCTAGGTTCTGAATGATTTCAGATCCTCTCCATTCTGTAGACAATTCCTTAATAAGGAAGCCTAAGCTTGGCTCATCCATAAGGATGCTCTTCCCTCCTTTAGAACCTTCAGGTCCTAAGGAATTGACTGCAGAAAAGGTCACGGTAACCGGCTGGACGGGACTCACAAGTATGCGTCTTCCTGCTTCCTTTCTAGCTCACCTATCCTGAGCTCACATAAAACCAATTCTACAGATATAAGTGAATCTTAATCTTAAGAATAATGTAAGCCATAACTATGTCTTCCATGTACTCATGGTCTCTTTCTTTTACAAGAGGAGAACGTGAAGTGGAGAGCTCCTTCTGCGGAGTTCGCCGCCCGGACTTCTACGGGCATAAGGCATGCCGGACCCACGCCCCCTGTGCAGCAAAAAGGGAAATCTCAAGTACTGGGATCCGCAGACCTGTTCAACCTGCAAAGGCCTTCTTGATGAGGCGTTCGATAACCCTCCGTCCGCGGAGGCCAGGAACAACGCTCGAGAGAAACTGCGCAAGTGGGTGCGCGGTTTCCAAAAGAACGCCACCGGGCCTTATCTCCCCAATGAAAAGATGAGGGCCCTGCTTTTCCCAAAAGTACTATCGGATTCTGTGATTGCCCAGGATCAGATTCCCTGCGTTCAACTAGTGGTTGAGCCCGACATTTCGGCTACACTCCGAAAGTGTCATCTGGATGAGGTGGACAAGATGTCAGAAGTGTCCGACAACACCGAGAGGACCCTCATGGGTGAGGATCTGGAGGAAGAAGAGGATCAGGTGGAGTTCCCTGATTCGGAGGGCGAGGTCGCCCAAACACCTCCGGTAACCCCTGTTGTGGTTGAGGAGCCAGTCCCCTCTACCTCCGCCGCCTCGCAACCCCTGCTGCCCGCCACCGAAGATGCCATCCGGGTATTGGTGGCACTGATGGACGAAAAGCTCCGTAAGAACCAAGAGGAGCTCAAAGTTCATCTTATAGGTTGGAAACAACCGAAGAAGATCTCGGTTAAGGATCTTCCCCCCTGCTCGGAGTCTAACCCCTGGAGGTACGCCGAGCCTATGCCAATTACAACTGGCAAGATTTTCATTAACGATAAGCTTGGGTCCATCCTCTTGGAAGAAGTGGAATTCTTCCCCAGCTTTGAGGCTTACCCGGACTGTTACGTCCGGATCAGGTCCGAACCGGCCTCCAAGGAGGAGACCGAACCCAAGGAAGTGATCGTGTTTGATCACTCGAAAGCTCAAGCCATGCTGGCCGACTGCCTCAAGAGCTGGCAGAATGTCTTAATAGCCGAGGTTTTACCAACTCTAAGATGCCGGCGTTGAGCAAGAAACACCCGTCCTTTCTTGCTCCCTCTGCTGCAACTTTACCCTTCATGCAAAAGGTATTTCATGCGGTCATGAAGGCGGTGGAGGAAGGAAAGCCCTGCCCTACCCTGGAGGAGTGTAGGCCTCTCTCCCTCGCCCTTCCCTCCGACGATAGATTCTGGAAAGATATCCAGTTTACCTTCACGGTCGGGAAACTGGAACCTGACGCAGCTGGTCGTCAGTTTAACGAAGATCTTCCAAAGCTGAACGACCACCTTCTTCGTCGGGAGCAGGATACCAAGGAGAGGCTAGCTGCCTCCCTGTCCCATCAAATTCAGCTAGAAGTCATGGCCGGGGACGTTAGGGTTCCAGACTTGTATATGGTTCTCGCGAAGACCCACCTAGTAACCGTGATGAAGGACTTACATAGCTTCATCAAGGCCCAGAGAGCCTGCAGAGAATTCGTGTTTGCCAACGCGGCAGTAAAACGCGAACCCCGGAAACTAATCTCCTCCAACATCTGGGGCAAACATCTCTTCCCGACAGCTCTGGTGAAAGAGATCATGGACAAAGCCGCTTCTGAGAACCGGAACCTTCTCAATAAGTGGGGCATGTCCTGCAAAAGGAAGTCCTCTCAGGAAGAAGGCCCTCAGCCTAAGAGGAAAACTTCAAAACCAAGGCCCCAGCAGCGTCAACCAAAACGCCAGTTTCCGGCTCCCGCTACTCCCCAAGTAGTTGCACAGCCACAACAGACCTTTCAGTTGGTCCCCCAGCCGGTGGTGTCGCAATCACCAGTCTTCACCCCTGCCTACGAACGACAATCCACTACCTTTTGTCCCAGAGGTAGAGGCTCCGGCAGAGACTCCTCTCGTCATCCCTCCAGGGGCAGAGGAGGAAAGGGAGCTAGCGGCCGAGGTGGCAAACCCTCGGGAAACCAGAAGCAATGAAGTGCTTCCGGTGGGAGGAAGACTCCGCCATTTTCAGGATCGCTGGACCTTCGATCCTTGGGCACACAGCATCATCAAGAAGGGACTAGGTTGGAGCTGGACGCAACCGCTTCAACCTTCAACCAATTCTTCTAGCCATCAACCACCGTCTTGGAAGAATATGTCCTAGAACTCTTGAACAAGAAGGTGATCAAGAGGGTAAAGTCCACCAGGTTCCAAGGAAGACTGTTTTGTGTTCCCAAGAACTCAGACAAGCTCAGAGTCATTCTCGACTTGTCACCCCTCAACAAGTTCATTGCGAACAACAAATTCAAGATGCTGACTCTTCAACAAATAAGAGCCCTACTGCCTCACAAGGCCTACACGGTCTCAATAGACCTGGCGGACGCCTACTGGCACGTCCCAATGAACCACCACGCTTCCTCCTACCTAGGATTCCGGCTCCAGAGCCATGCCCTTCGGGCTCAACGTAGCTCCGAGAATCTTCACCAAGCTAGCAGACACAATCGTCCACCAGCTACGCCTTCAGGGCGTCCAAGTGATGGCCTACCTCGATGACTGGCTGGTCTGGTCGACATCGCCAGAAGAATGTTTGAGAGCTTGCAGCAAAGTGACCGAGTTCCTGGAACATCTGGGTTTCAAGATTAACATCAAGAAGTCTCGCCTCTCTCCAGCTCAGAAGTTCCAATGGTTAGGAATCCATTGGAATCTTCAGTCACACCACCTTTCCATCCCGCTGAAGAAAAGGAAAGAAATAGCCGGGTCTGTCAAAAGACTTCTCAAATCCAAACGGATTTCAAGACGACAGCAGGAGCAAGTACTCGGCTCCCTACAGTTCGCCTCAGTGACAAACCCAGTGCTAAGAGCACAGCTAAAGGATGCCTCAGGAGTCTGGAGACGAAACGCATCCATCGCTCGAAGAGATCTCAAGAGACCCCTACCGAACAGGCTTCGCTCACTTCTAAGACCGTGGTCAGAAGCAAGGAACTTGAAAAGATCCATCCCTCTTCAACCTCCGCCTCCATCGATCAACATCCACACGGACGCCTCTCTGGAGGGTTGGGGGGGTCACTCCCATCAACGACAGGTTCAAGGAACATGGTCTCCCCTATTCAAGACGTTTCACATCAACATCTTGGAGGCCATGGCGGTTCTTCTCACCCTGAAGAAATTATCCCCACGTCCCTCCATACACATCCGTCTGACTCTGGACAGCTCGGTAGTAGTCAGATGTCTCAACCGTCAGGGCTCGAGATCGCCCCACATAAACCAGGTGCTATTACCCATCTTCCGCCTGGCGTACAGGAAGAAGTGGCACTTGTCTGCAGTTCACCTACAAGGATTCCGCAATGTGACGGCGGACGCTTTATCAAGGACAAGCCCCATAGAATCGGAATGATCTCTAGACGCAAGATCATTCTCCTTCATCTCTCGTCAAGTCCCGGAACTACAGATCGATCTCTTTGCGACGAGCGACAACAAGCAACTTCCTCGATATGTGGCCCCTTACGAGGACCCCAAAGCGGAAGCAGTGGAAACCATGTCCCTGGACTGGAACAGATGGTCCAAGATTTACCTGTTCCCTCCACCCAACCTTCTGCTGAAAGTCCTCTCCAAACTGAGAACCTTCAAAGGGACAGCAGCCCTAGTGGCTCCCAAATGGCCTCGGAGCAACTGGTTTCCCCTAGTCCTGGAGCTACAGCCCAAGCTGATCCCCCTGCCGGGCCCAGTTCTCTCCCAACAGGTGCAGAAGTCGACTGTCTTCGCTTCATCAAAGAAAGTCAAAGACCTTCATCTCATGATTTTCTCTCCCTAGCCGTGAAGAAAAGGTTTGGGATCTCGAAGAAAAGTTTAGATTTCTTAGAGGAATACAAAACAAAGTCTACCAGAAGGCAATATGAATCATCCTGGAAGTGGGTATCCTTCGCCAAGGCAGAAAACCCTACGGAAATCTCCATAGATTTTTGCATGTCCTTGTTTATTCACCTTCATGGACAAGGCTTAGCAGCCAATTTCCACTTGCAAATCGGCCTTGACTAGACCACTACTGTACGCCTTCCAAATAGATTTGTCCAACAAAATCTTCAATAAACTCCCGAAGGCGTGTGCTAGACTCCGTTCAGCACCTCCACCGAGACCCATCACCTGGTCCCTGGATAAGGTGCCCCATTTTGCTTCTAGCCTGGACAACGAATCTTGCCCTCTGAAAGACTTGACTCAAAAAGTAATCTTCCTTTTTGCTCTAGCCTCGGGAGCCCGAGTCAGTGAAATAGTGGCATTATCAAGAGAAGAGGGCCAGATACAGTTCGCCGACACAGGGGAACTTACCCTCTTCCCCGACCCCACGTTTCTCGCTAAAAACGAACTTCCCACCAAAAGATGGGGCCCTTGGCGAATCTGCCCCCTGAAGGAAGATGTCTCTCTATGCCCAGTGGAGAGTCTTAAAGTCTATCTTCAAAGAACTTCAGACTTTGGCGGAGGACAACTCTTTAAAGGAGAAACTTCGGGTAGTGACCTGTCACTAAAACAACTAAGAGCGAAAATCACCTACTTTATTCGCAGAGCGGATCCTGACAGTACACCCGCAGGTCATGAACCTAGGAAAGTCGCCTCTTCCCCGAACTTTTTCCAAGGAATGGATTTTGAAAGCCTCTGATCCTTCACAGGCTGGAGGTCATCTAGAGTGTTCTTCAGACACTATGGGAAGCAGGTGCACGAAATCAAGAGATTCGTGGTAGCAGCAGGTAGTGTAATGAAACCTGCTGTTTAGTGCTGCGTAGAACAGTGAGTTTATTCGGGACTTTAACTCAAACGGGTGCCTGTGTTGACCCTAGTGCGATACATAGTGATTTCAAGGGACACTTAGTGTCACTGATAGACTGTTCTTCATCAAGGTGAAGTGACATAGATTCTTACACGTGTGCCACATGTTCTTGGATATGAAGTGTATACTGTAGTGATTTTAAAGACTGGCGTTCCCCTGGGAACTTGTGTTTAAAGGCAAAATATTTTCCCTTTCAGATTCCACATCACCGTCTTTACTGGAAATCTATGTCTGTTATCCTATATTATTATTGTAAATAATTTTCTATAATTCCATGCAAATTTTCAAATAAAATAGTTATTTTATTTACCATACGCGTCTTATTTCGCTCCTATTTCTCATATGAAAATAAATTGCTGTTATAGTTTTATTTGCCCCTATTCTATGGTTATTTATATCGAATATACACTCATCTAGTGGTATAATATTGTTCCTACACAAATATTTAACCTTCCGATCTGTCTTCGAGACCGGCACGATCTCTTCATCCAGGTGAGTCTATCTTCGTCAGGTTACTTCGAGATGTTCCTCTTGTCCAAAACAGGACTTCCCTGCCAGGGGGGGTGGAAGCCAGGTCATTGAAATGCCACTGGTAGTGACATTTAACGGAGATGTCACGGTCTCTACGGTCACCAGACCACAGGAATATTGTTCGAAGTAGAAGGCACTTGAAATGGGGGAAAAATCCACGATGAATTAATTCTCTGGTACACTTCCATCAGGACGACATGGCTTGAGCCCAAAAAACGGATTTTAAGCAAAGCGAAAAAAGGGATTTTGACGAAGGAAAAATCTATTTCTGGGCGAGAGACCCGTGTCGCCCAGTGAAATGCTCCTTTAGCACACCATTTCTAAGGTATTTAACTGCTATATATTACCAGAGAAAAAATTGCATAGGGATGCCAGGTTGAACCCAGCTCGCTCACCTATAAAAGGTGTCGATATATAATACTGGGGCGTGATAAATCACAACCAGAGGCCTCGCACCATTTAGATATCTCCTGTCAAAATCCCCGAACAGCGAGGTGCCGTTCCACCTCCCACTACTACAGTACCAACAATCCCACGCCAGTGACGTTACTCCTTTTTTAGCACGCAATTATGATAACCTTTTTGGGCTCAAGCCATGGCGTCCTGATGGAAGGTTCCTGTTTGGTAGCTTCCTTGGGTATAAGACTACTAAGATATTCCCAGAGAATT
Source organism: Palaemon carinicauda (assembly GCF_036898095.1). NCBI lineage: Eukaryota > Metazoa > Arthropoda > Malacostraca > Decapoda > Palaemonidae > Palaemon > Palaemon carinicauda. The sequence goes on from NC_090731.1 coordinate 10,749,494, forward strand.
TAACCACAGGTTATCACAGAATTCTAACTTCTGGAGCGAGTATCTCAAAGGTTTCCCTTTAAGACATCGTAATACAACAGGGGACACGCATGTCTGAACGTGCCACATAGCTATCTCCACCCCGAACAGAGTTAATGCTTCGGTGTGTAAGGGCTGAGAATAGCTGGGAGCCGTTCCACAGCTAATCTCACTCGTGGCTACTACTGATACTCGAGACGTAAACAAACGGACGCCATTGCTCTAATGACGTCACGCCCGTCTTTATCCTTTGTTTAGTAGCTGCCCTACTTAGACGGATTTTCCCTTGTGTTATCTTTATCGCTTTGCATCTTCGCTATGTCGTTACCTTCAGCCTCGCCTTCTTCTGGAAAGTTGAGTACAAGGTTCCAGTATTGTTTAATTAAGCTCTGGCCGTAAAGTAAATATTATTTTGCGAAATAATTGATGTTTTGTGGCAGAGCTGTGCCTCTACCGGACCCGCCATTTTATGGCGTCGTTGTTGTTTTGCATGTCTTATTTAGTTAGCCACAACAACGCTTCCGGCATTATATACTAATCGAATACATTAGTTTATTTAGTCTTCATAGCTAGGAACTTTTATATCGTGTTTAGACGCTTTTTATCGGTCATCGATTGACCTCATACCAGTCGGCTACTATAGCCCCCAGGCCAGGAGCCTACATACAAGTGTTCATGCATGATTTATTAGTGATCCTAGACTAAGTTATGAAGATAGTGGCATTATTATTTTACAATACTTTTGACAGTGATGCAAATGTTCTCGCCTTCAGGGACCATATAGGGGATAGGCTAGTCAGTGATTCTTTCTAGCCTAACCTAATATTAGGACCCCTATATGCTTCCTTCATCCCCTGCCTTGGCATTCCCTCTATTTAGCCTTGATCCCTTTTCTGAGTTAAGGGATTAATTGTCTAATAGAGTATATATCGCCTCTCTGTCCTCCCTAAAGGAATGAACCCCCTTTAGGGCTGCGTCTGAGAGTGAGGTTAGGCTAGCCTACCTCTATGGCTAGGATAGTCTATGACTTTCCTGCGATAGCGATATGTCTTCTTCCTTGCCTAGTTCAGGACTTTTAGCCCTGTTCTAGGTCGGGTTAGGAAGGTTTCTCTGTTCCATGCTAAAACGGTACTCTTGCACCGTTTTAGCCGATCAGCCTGATCTTAGGTTAGGGAGTGTCCTCCCTTCCCTTAGTGGCCGCTCTGGTACAGAAACCCTTCCTGGGAAGACTTCTCTCTTCTCCCTCCCCACCTATCTCTTGTATAGCCTAGCCTATGCTTAGGTTAGTTTATACTCATCTGTCCCCTGTCCTACAACTCCTCCTTAGGGTGGAAGAGTAGGGCTACCCGAGCTTCCTTGTGCAGTCCACTCTGGTACATATACCCTCATAGTGTCCTATAAGGTTAGTTACTAGTATAGTTCTGCATATGGGAGTCTCCCCCCCCCCCCCCCTCTTGGGTGTTCCCTAGCCCTCCCTTGGGCTACCTAGCTCCCGGTCCCTAGTGACCCCTGCTCATGGATGTTAGAGCCTGCCTCTATCATGGGTACACCCCCTCAGGGAGGGGGAGGGATGTCTGGAACCCTGACGGTACTTCCTGCATCCCTCCCCCCCTCCCCCTGTCTCTCTTTCTATCTGGGTGCCGGTCTCTTGCCGCCTCTACTGTCGGCAATACCTGCCTCCTATTTGGTGACTTCCCTACCCTTGCCGCCAGCCCCCCGTGTACCGAGGGACTGCCGGCTGCCGCCGGCTACCACCGGCGGCTCTCCTACTCCTATCTAATCGTCCGCTTGCCGGTCGATCACCGGAGTGCCGGCATATACTGCCGGCAACCCGATACTGCTTTTACCATCCTTATCCCAGTCACCAACCTGGCATCCTCCGACTGCCGGAGCCGCCGCTTCCTGCCGGCGTGCCGCCATTGTGCCGGCGGCCGCCATCCTGGTATTTAACTGACTTTTGAAAATCGTCTGTTCTAATGCCAGAATCTATGCTGGAGCGAGCTCCGGCATGCCGGCGGCTTGCCGGATGCCCCGGAGGCGTCAAGAATACTTGCACCCCCTTACTGTAGCTATCATAAGACTAGGATAGCCCTATATCGCAAACAGATAAGCTGCTTCCGCTATTAAGATCAGTACCTAGTACTGCTCTATTAGTGATCATGCTGTCTCTTTGCATTCTTCTATTTCCAGCAGGCTATGTGCATCTTAGCGCGGCTGGTTGCCGGAAGCAGTTACCCTTTAATGAGGCCTTCTGGCTCTTAACTGGGAACCGAATGAATTCGATCCCAATCTTGTCCTTGGTTTTCCATGGAATTCCAAAATACTAGGAATTCTAGGAAACTATATCCAATGATCTCGGTCATTTGGATTATCCAGGGACCAAGCTTGTGGTAACCAGCCGGGCTGGATGCATGGAGCATGTTCTCCTTTACTGTTTTCATTCTCTATGCATCACACCTTCTTTAAGTTAAAATTAATGATTAATATTAACTTAGTTTAAGAGCCATTCTTATGACTCCCCCATACTCATTTTCTCTTTCTTCCACAGGAGGAGCAGATGAAGTGTGACTTCGCCTTCTGCGCTGTGAAACGCCCGCAGTTTTACGGGCATACGGCTTGCAGGACTCACGCCCCTTGTGCAGACAAGAAAGGGGACTTGAAGTTTTGGAATCCACTGGATTGTACGGTCTGCCAGGCCCACCTAGTTGAGGCCTTCCATAACCCTCCCTCAGCGGAGGTTAGAGACATTTCTCGTGAAAAGCTGCGCAAGTGGGTGCGTGGCTTTCAGAAAAATGCTACTGGACCGTACCTGGCCACCGAAGAACTGAGGTCCCTGTTGTTCCCTAAGGCCTCCTCTGACTCAGTGGTACCAAAAGATACAATCCCCACTGTCCAAATTACGGTGGAACCTGATGTGGTCATGGCTCAGTCCATGCACGAGTGTCGTTTAGATTCCGAGGATGATGAACAGATCTCAGACGTCTCGGAAGACACGGAGAAGACGCTTATGGCTCAAGGAGCCGAAGAGGACGAAGACAAGGTGGAGTACACCGAGTCGGAGCTTTGAGCTGCTCCCTCGTCCATCCCTCCTCCTACTCCTACACCGACGGAAATGTCTGTTCCGTCTACCTCCTCAACTCCGGATCCTTCCTCTTCTACCCAAGAACTGATCCAGCTGATTAGAGCCGTCATGGACGACAGGCTGAAGGAGAACCAGGAGTCCATCAGGTCGATGATTGGATCCAGAGAACCGAAGAAGATTTCGGTCAAGGATCTCCCAGCTTGCTCTCATGCCAACCCGTGGAGGTATGCAGAGCATATGGTTATTGCGACCGGCAGAATCTTTGTTAGTGACAAGATCGGCACGGTCCCGTTGGAAGATGTGGAGTTCTTCCCAAGCTTCGAGGCCTACCCGGACTGTTACGTCCGGCTTCGTTCCGAACCTGCCTCGAAGGAAGAGACCGAACCTAAAGAAGAGATAGTGTTCGATCTCGCAAAGGCCCAGGCTATGCTAGCCTCCGCATTTAAGAGTAGGGGCTTTACCTGCTCTAAGCTTCCGGCTTTGAGCAAGAAGCATCCTACGTACGTTGCACCTGACAATGCGGTTCTTCCTTTCTTGGAAAAGGCCTTAGCTGCATGCCTTAAAGCGGCGGAAGAAGGGAAACCCTGCCCTGCACTGGAGGAGTGCAGACCCTTCTCCATCGTGACCCCCCCTGACGCTCGACACTGGAAAGATGTTCAGCATACTTTCGTCGTGGGAAGGCTCGATCCTGACGTCGCCGGACGTCAGTTTAATGAAGACCTCCCTAAGCTCAACGATCATCTCCTTCGCCGGGAACAAGACACGAAGGAGAGGCTTGCGGCATCTCTTTCTCATCAAGTCCAACTGGATGTGATGGCCTGTGACACAAGAGTACCAGATCACTACATGGTACTAGCCAAATCCCACTTACTGACAGTAATGAAGGACTTGTACCACTTCATAAAGGCTCGTAGAGCCTGTCGTGAATTCGTGTTTACCGGTGCCACCGTGAAACACGAACCCCGGAGGCTGAATTCCTCCAACATCTGGGGAAAGCACCTGTTTCCTTCTGACCTGGTCAAGGAAATAACTGACAGAGCCGCCACGGAGAATAGGAACCTTCTCCACAAGTGGGGCATGTCCAGAAAAAGGAAACCCTCTCAGGACGAAGGACCTCAGCCTAAGAGAAAACCTCAAAAACCAAAACCCCAGCAACGTCAGCAACGACGTCAGTTTCCGGGACCCGCTACCTCCCAAGTGGTTGCCCAACCACAACAGACCTTTCAATTGGTCCCCCAACCGGTGTTGTCACAGTCACCGGTCTTCACCCCTGCCTTTGAGCAACCATCCACTACCTTTCATGCCAGAGGTAGAGGCTCGTTCAGGGGTGCAAGCAGAGACGCATCTCGTCGTCCCTCCAGAGGTAGAGGAGGAAAGGGAGCTAGCGGCCGAGGCAACAAGTCCTCGGGACACCAGAAGCAATGAAGTGCTTCCGGTGGGAGGAAGACTCCGCCAATTCCAGGATCGTTGGACCTTCGATCCCTGGGCACACAGCATCATCAAGAACGGTCTAGGCTGGAGTTGGACGCAACCACCCCCAATCTTCCAGCGGTTCTTCCAGCAATCGACCCCCCTTCTGGAAGAATATGTTCTAGACCTCTTGGACAAGAAGGTGATAAGGAAGGTAAAGTCCACCAGGTTCCAAGGGAGACTGTTTTGCGTTCCCAAGAAGGACTCAGACAAACTCAGAGTCATTCTGGACTTATCCCCCCTCAACAAGTTCATAGAGAACAACAAATTCAAGATGCTGACGCTTCAACAAATAAGGACCCTTCTGCCTCAAGGTTCCTACACGGTCTCTATAGACCTGGCGGATGCCTATTGGCACATTCCAATGAACCATCACGCTTCCTCCTACCTAGGATTTCGACTCCAAAGGAAAAGCTACGCCTTCCGGGCCATGCCATTCGGCCTCAATGTGGCCCCGCGGATCTTCACAAAACTGGCGGATGCCATAGTACAACAGCTCCGCCTAAGAAACGTCCAGGTGATGGCCTACCTCGACGACTGGCTAGTATGGGCTCCATCGCCCGAAGAGTGTGCAAAGTCTTGCAACGAAGTTACCCAGTACCTAGAACACCTGGGATTCAAGATCAACGAGAAGAAATCTCGCCTCTCTCCAGCTCAGAAGTTTCAGTGGTTGGGAATCCACTGGAATCTTCAGTCACACCGCCTTTCCATCCCCCAGAAGAAAAGGAAGGAAATAGCAGGGTCTGTCAAGCGACTACTGAAATCCAAACGCATTTCAAGACGACAGCAGGAACGAGTTCTAGGCTCTCTACAATTCGCCTCAGTGACAAACCCAGTGCTTCGTGCACAGCTAAAGGATGCCGCGGGAGTCTGGAGACGCTCGGCATCCATCGCTCGAAGAGACCTCAAGAGACGGCTTCCAAACAGACTTCGACGCCTCCTAAAGCCGTGGTCGGAAGCAAAGGCCCTGAAAAGGTCCATTCCTCTCCAACACCCTCCTCCATCACTCAACATCCACACGGATGCCTCACTGGAAGGCTGGGGAGGTCACTCCCACCTGAAACAGGCTCAAGGGACCTGGTCTCCACTATTCAAGACGTTCCACATAAACATCTTGGAGGCCATGGCGGTCCTTCTAACTCTGAAGAAGTTATCCCCGCCGCCCTCGATCCACATCCGTCTAACCCTAGACAACTCGGTGGTAGTTCGTTGTCTCAATCGCCAAGGCTCAAGATCGCCCCAGATAAATCAGGTGCTTCTCCCAATCTTCCGTCTGGCGGAGAAGAAGAAGTGGCACCTGTCTGCAGTTCACCTACAAGGATTCCGCAATGTGACAGCGGATGCTCTATCTCGGACAAACCCGATAGAGTCGGAATGGTCTCTAGACGCAAGATCGTTCTCCTTCATCTCTCACCAAGTCCCAGAACTTCAGATAGATCTCTTTGCAACGAGCGACAACAATCAACTTCCTCTGTACGTAGCCCCGTACGAGGACCCCAAAGCAGAAGCGGTGGACGCCATGTCACTGGACTGGAACAGATGGTCCAAGATATACCTGTTCCCTCCCACCAACCTTCTGTTGAAAGTCCTCTCCAAACTGAGAACCTTCAAAGGGACAGCGGCCCTAGTGGCTCCCAAGTGGCCCCGGAGCAACTGGTACCCCCTGGTCCTGGAGCTGCAGCCCAAGCTGATCCCTCTCCCGGGCCCAGTTCTCTCTCAACAAGTACAGAAGTCGACTGTCTTCGCTTCATCATCGAAAATCAAGGACCTTCATCTCATGATTTTCTCTCCCTTGCCGCAAAGAAGAGGTTTGGGATCTCGAAGAAAAGTCTAGACTTCCTAGAGGAATACAAGACCGAATCCACGAGACGGCAATATGAATCATCCTGGAGGAAATGGGTCTCCTTTGTCAAGGCAAAAAATCCTAAAGAAATCACCATTGATTTCTGTATGTCCTTCTTCATTCACCTTCATGGACAAGGATTAGCAGCCAATACGATTTCAACCTGCAAATCGGCCTTGACTAGACCAATTCTATATGCTTTCCAAATTGATCTGTCCAACGACATCTTTAACAAATTACCAAAAGCATGTGCTCGCCTACGCCCAGCACCCCCTCCGAAACCGATCTCCTGGTCACTAGACAAGGTACTCCATTTCGCCTCCAACTTGGACAACGATTCATGCCCCCTCAAGGATCTGACTCAGAAAGTTATATTTTTATTTGCTCTCGCTTCGGGAGCTCGAGTCAGCGAAATAGTGGCATTATCGAGAGAAGAGGGACACATCCTGTTTGCCGATTCAGGAGAAGTGACCCTCTCCCCTGATCCGACGTTTCTCGCTAAAAACGAATTACCCACCAAAAGATGGGGCCCTTGGAGAATATGCCCCCTGAAGGAGGATGTCTCTCTATGTCCAGTAGAGAGTCTCAAGGTCTATCTTCGCAGAACTTCGAACTTTGGTGGAGGCCAACTCTTCAAAGGAGAAACATCGGGCAGCGACCTGTCACTGAAACAATTAAGAGCGAAAATCACCTACTTCATTCGCAGAGCGGATCCGAACAGTACACCCGCTGGTCATGATCCTAGAAAAGTGGCATCTTCTCTGAACTTCTTTCAGAGCATGGACTTTGAAAGCCTTAAAAACTTTACGGGCTGGAAGTCCTCGCGTGTTTTCTTTAAACATTATGCGAAACAAGTGCACGAAGTCAAACATTTTGTGGTAGCCGCAGGTAGTGTTATGAAACCTGCACCTAACTCTGCGTAGAACAGTGAGTTACTTGGGACTCTAACTCTTCGGGTGCCTATGTTGACCCTCGAGCGATTCATAGTGATGTCTAAAAACACTTAGTGCTTTTATAACTGTTCTTATCCCAGGTGAAATGTCATAGTGTCACACAAGTGCCGCATGCCTTGAGCATGATGTGTTGTTTAAAGACTTGCGTTCCTCGAGAACGAGTACCTACTAATCCTGAAATTCCTTTTCAGATTCAAGAGCAAGCCTTTATTTCTATGTACATTATTATTACTGTAAATGAACTTTACTTTTGCTGTAAATTATTTAATTTCTGCATTGTGAAATAAAATTTCTATTTTATTACTTATGCGTCTCTTTCAGCTCCTACCTACTATGAAATACATACTGTCATAGTTTTATTTATTCCTCCTCTCTTATGGTCATGAAGAATTTAAGATGTCTAATCCTAAATTATATTCACCCTGTCTCAGTAAGGTTCCTACACGAATACTTACTTCTGATAACCAAGAGATGAACTCTATACACAGTGCCCAACCACCACTGGCCTAATTCAGAATGTTCCTATACAAATATCAAACATTCTGCTTCATCTCTAAGTCCTTAAAGTTCTTCTGTCAGGATGAATAGCCCTTCAATACCACTTTGACGTCGGCATAGCCCATGGGAACTTCCTACCAATGGGGGGCAGGATACTTCGTTCCTATGGTTCTTTACCTAAGATTACTTTGCTGTTTTGTCAATGCCTAGGCACTTAACACTGGGGGAAAATCTACCACGATACATTGATTCTCTGGTACTCTTCCATCAGGACGCCATGGCTTGAGCCCAAAAAACGGATTTTGAGCGAAGCGAAAAATCTATTTTTGGGTGAGATAGCCATGGCGTCCTGATGGACCCTCCCTACTACTTCGTCCAGTTTTGTTCCCACCCTACACAATTGTATCATGGTGATGGGCAGCAACTGGCGTCAGGATAAAGACGGGCGTGACGTCATTAGAGCAATGGCGTCCGTTTGTTTACGTCTCGAGTATCAGTAGTAGCCACGAGTGAGATTAGCTGTGGAACGGCTCCCAGCTATTCTCAGCCCTTACACACCGAAGCATTAACTCTGTTCGGGGTGGAGATAGCTATGTGGCACGTTCAGACATGCGTGTCCCCTGTTGTATTACGATGTCTTAAAGGGAAACCTTTGAGATACTCGCTCCAGAAGTTAGAATTCTGTGATAACCTGTGGTTAAATTCTCTGGGAATATCTTAGTAGTCTTATACCCAAGGAAGCTACCAAACAGGAACCTTCCATCAGGACGCCATGGCTATCTCACCCAAAAATAGATTTTTCGCTTCGCTCAAAATCCGTTTATTTACCTTGTGTGTGTATTTACCGGGTTTTTTTTTCTGGATTTACCTCAAGATGTCGGACTCCACTGTCCCTCCATCTAAGTTAAGTACCAGATCTATGAGTTTTGAGATTTTGGAGGGAGCCTTGCCCCTTTTTGTTTATAGTATTCAGTTTTATTATTCACGACCTTTCGTAGGTCTCTCAGATGGGCTCGGCTCCTTTCTCTCTCTCTCTCTCTCTCTATCGTTCGTTCTTAGCAATTTTCAATAAGTCCTCCATACTGATTGTTTCTCGTTATGAACCTTACGGATATCCACGGTTTACACACCGTTTTAATTTTTATTGCCTGGTTTTTATGATAACAGTGATTACATACACGTGTGCGTATTTTCGGTAGGTTGAGGTAAATCCAGTAAAAAAACCCGGTAAATACACACACAAGGTAAATAAGGTTATCATAATTGCGTGCTAAAAAAGGAGTAACGTCACTGGCGTGGGATTGTTGGTACTGTAGTAGTGGGAGGTGGAACGGCACCTCGCTGTTCGGGGATTTTGACAGGAGATATCTAAATGGTGCGAGGCCTCTGGTTGTGATTTATCACGCCCCAGTATTATATATCGACACCTTTTATAGGTGAGCGAGCTGGGTTCAACCTGGCATCCCTATGCAATTTTTTCTCTGGTAATATATAGCAGTTATATTCCTTAGAAATGGTGTGCTAAAGGAGCATTTCACTGGGCGACACGGGTCGGAGCCCAGAAATCTATTTTTGGGTGAGATGGCCATGTCATCCTGATGGACCTGCCCGACTGTTCCAGTTCAGCCTGCCAGGCCCCTCCCTGCTATACTGTATCGCGGAGGCTGGTAGAAAGCTGGACTTCGGAATGAGGACGGACGTGACGTCACACAGTATGGCGGACAGCTATGGCCGCCGTTTTTTTATGTTGCGAGTACCGTAACAGTAACGAAGGAGGATAACTTTGGAGCGGCTCCTTAGTTATCTCGCCACCTTTCCCCCTCGAAGCGTTAACGCTATGTGGGGTGCAGATAGCCATGTGGCGTGTTAAAGCATGCGTACCCTGTTGATATACGATATCCTAGAGGGGAACCTTTAGGGTACTCGTGCCAGAAGTTAGAATTCTGTGAAACCTTTAGTTTAATTCTCTGGGAATATCTACTGTAGTCATATATACCCCAAGGAAGCTACTGAAGGAACCTTCCATCAGGACAACATGGCCATCTCACCCAAAAATAGATCCGTTTTTACATCACAGAAAACTCCGCTCTTTCATCTCTGCCAGTGGATGCAGCCCTCGCCACATTCACTCCCAGATCTTCAATAGAGAAGGTGGGACTTCAACCTACAATCTTCATGGATTTGGATGTGACAAACATGAAAGCTGCAGCTGTGGCTAGCCTCCAAGAAACATCATGGCCCAACCACAGGGCAGACTATAGTTGGTGTATCTAAATTCCCTAATTCTATGACATTGCTTCTAAATTATCTTAATTCATTACAGCTAAACATATGCTCTGTTGTATCATCTGCCTCACTACACAACACACAAAGCCTATTCTTTTCATTCCTGTTTATATTTTCCTTTAATTTTATCATATTCAACCTTGTTTTCATAACGATTACTACTCCCTTACTGTTAGTTCTTCTATGTAATCTCTTCTGCCATTACTAATTTACTATTTACAAACCTCAGTTTGGACCATATGAATATCAGAAGTAGTAGTAGTATTAGTTTTATCTGCTTATTGTTTGTTATTGCTCTTTTAATACTTGATCAACTACATCTACTGATTGTAAACCTGTGGTTACTGAATCCCTAAATGAAGATCTTAAAAAATTAGTGCATGGGGCAAATTATGGGGGTTGAAGCTGAACCCTAACAAAACTGAAAGTATGATTACAGGTATAAGTATAAGTAGATCAAGGAGAATTGCTCAACATCCAGATATTTATATTGACAGTGTCTCTTAAACTATATATAACTCATCTAAAATTCCATGTGTGATTCCTGATTGCAAATTTGCTTTTGAGAAATTCATTCAGTTTATTTCTTCTTCATTTCTTTTTGCATTTTGCTAAAGATTTTTTTATAATTCCGACCATCCTTTGCATTAAGATCTTCTTAGACTTTGCCTTTGTGTGCGTAGTACTAGGAATGCTATTAATTCTTAGTCTTGTCTTCCCCAACAAAAGATTTAATGCTACCTTTTATTCTAGAAGTTTTATTCCAGCCATGACAAGATTGATGGATAAATCTTCTAATCTGACAGTTGAATTGGTGGACTTTAAAAGTTCAAACTAGTTGCAAATGCTTTTCTATTAAGGATCTCAAAATATTCTAATTTCTTTATCATTTATCATATGTAGTTTATTCATTATTTCTCTATTGATTTTAGAGTGCTTGAGCTAGTAGCATTCTGCTTTTCCAACCAGGGCTTGGCCAGTAATGATAATAATGGTCTGAGTTAAACAGTTTTATAGAAAAATATCATTCAAATAAGGTGGTAGAAAACGGATTAATTTTACATGTGTAATGCATTGAATCATTTAAAGAAAATCTTACAGCAGTGTCAGAAAAGAAAGAAGCCAGAAAGACAGATACCCAAAGTGTTTATATAGAGGAGCTCCCCTTCCTAGCAACATTTCTTCGCCACCTCCCACCAATGCACTCTCCTTACTTGAGGTAAAGTGACGTTCACTGTTTATCTATTCTTTACCCTGTATTCATTAATTTATCTTATTAATTATAAAAAAAAAAAATCTTGATTTTGATATGCTTTTGTCCTGTACAGCATTTTAATAGGGTCATTCTTAGGTGGGGAACAAATGAAAAAAAAAAAATATTTGTTTAATCGCTCAAAATATTTCCTATTATCAACCTTGCTGTTTTGAGATTCACATTGCAATACCTTATCATTTTGAATTCGTGCTTGTCATTAGCAGCACAGATAACTATATTTTAATCTCAAAAGGAACATGCCGTTCATATTTATATTGAGAATTAAGCAATATTCTATTGTACTGTTTTTAGGAAGAGTCAGTTTTTATCTAAAAAGAGTCAGTTTTTATCTAAAAAAAAAAAAAAAAAAAGTCACAGGGCAGAAGCTTTGTTATTTTTGCAGATTATGAAGTGATTGCCACATTGTAACCATTTTAAAATATATTGCAATTTTGCATGCATATTTGTCATTGATATCCCAAAGAACTTTGTTAATCTCATTTCAAGGGAAAAGTTAATTTTGATCTTAAATCTTGCCCAGATTGGATAATTTGTGTTTTGAAACAAAATTGCAAAATTTATTTTATATTCAAATTCTAAATTATCATTCCAGGATACTTTTTTATATAAGGGAAAATTAATCAGGACCCAATAAAGTCGTAAGGTAGAAGAAACTTTGCTATTTGGAAATATTTTTCACTGATTACTACATTAGCCAACAGCATTGAATTTTCTTGGGTATTAAGTTTGTTGAGAGAGAGAGAGAGAGAGAGAGAGAGAGAGAGAGAGAGAGAGAGAGAGAGAGAGAGAGAGTAACTACAGTATAGTCTTAAAATGTGGAAAAACATGGTTGTGTATAATTTTCTGATTATTGTATGAGATGCAAGTTGCATAGAACTCTTACCGGGGCACAAGGACCTCGAATAAATAAAAATGCTTTTGGGTGGAAATGAAAGAAAATAGACTAAAATCGTTCTTATTATTGAAGTTTATTCTAGACACATGAAAATCGAATACCCATAATATTAAAATTGGACGTTCTATCTATTCCTCTAAATGAAAAAAAAAAAATCTGTGGACCCAAAGGTATTGCAGAACTGGTACCAAAGAGAATTATTGATGTTTAATATTATGGCTTGTTTAGCTATCAGCCAAGTAAATGATAAAAAATATAATAAATATGACCCACATATTATTTTCATCATACAGGATAAGGAAAAGAGAGCTTCAAAACTCTATACAGTGATTTCCAATGACTGATGGCCTTAAATCATCAGTTATGTTCACCAACCAACTGTATAATTCTAAATGGATAAGCAGTTTTGGTAGCACAATAACATTCAGCTCACTGTTTGCCCTCAAGGCCAGCAGTTAGTCTGTCATTGCTTGGATGGCATTAACTGAAGTTATTTTGCGACATTTTCCACTAATCTACAATAATCAACAGATGTAGCTGGAATTAGAATTGGGAATTCACATTCAGATGGTTGCAAGCTTATGCCTCCGGTCGCATTCGTTCTTTACCCAGTAACCAAATCATCAGTCGATGAGAAGTTAAGCAGTGAAATGTAAGCTTTCGCTAGTAAACACTCCCCTTGATTTTGTTTCCAAGTCATGTCGATCTGAATGACAAAGAAAAACTGCAGTATTTCTGGAATGTTTGAGAAGCATCTTACATATTAATGAAGTCGGTTAACGAATTCCCAAAACCTGTTCAGGAAGGTATATATTGCATTCTCACTGTGCAGTAGTAATGGTAGAATTTTTCATATCTATCAAAAGCGTTCCATTTTGTCGCAATGCTGCAGATAGATGCTCCATGCTTTGTTTAAATGGTGACATTTGGAAGACTGTTGGGAAATCTGCTTCGAAGAATCCATTTCCAGGATAAAAGCCGTGACCGTTTGTCATCTTTCTCGTGCCTGATGTGGTGGAACTTTGGGCTTTTGTACCACTGAGATCTTTGTAATTTGTCGATTTCCTGTGACCATTTGACAGACGATTAAAATCATCACTGACTTCGTATCCTTGTGATAAAGGTCGAGAAATAGAAGATGGAAAGAGGAATGAACTCAGAGGATTAAGTCCACTCAATCTTAAATTAGACGTTGAAGAACTTCCAGCTCTCGGCGGTGATGGTCGTCTTAGTCTTGACCTGTGCATTGGTGGAATAATTACAGTTCTAGGCACATAGAAGTATGTTGGGTAATTGATACGACCAGGTGGAGTAGAGACCCAGTCGCTAGGGACTTCGCGTAAACTATTTGGTTTTTTATTTTCAGAAAAAGGATCCCCTTCATAATAATCCAGACTGTTGATGTCATAAATTTCTCGATGCCCAGTGACAAAATCTTTGAAATGTGTACCATAAGTTTTGGGGGATTCTTCATTCATGTTGTGGTTCTTCAATAGTTCTTGATACTGCTCCTCAAATGTATTAGGGTCCTCAATGTCCGGCTCTTCCAAATTTCCTTGGGGAATTCCTTTATTCTGTACAGGTGATAGATCCTTTTCATCATCATATGAACTGACCTCAAATGACAGGTCCTTACCATCACCAGCATATGATTCAATGTCAAAACTTGATTGTGAATTTCCATATGTGTTGTCATCTTTGATGTACAAGTTCCCATCTTTTCCAACATAGATATCATCTCGGAGTTGGGAGTCCTCCATAAACTCAAAGCCAAATTCGTGTTTCTTGTTGTCTTTGATTATTTCGTATTTTATTCTTCCTTTCTCCAGAAAAGGATCGTCTCCATGGGAACCATAGGAATGTCCATCTTCAGACCAGGTTGGCTGGCGAATATCATAAATTGATGGCCTCACAGGGTTTGCTATATGTCTCAGGTGGTTGTTATTGTATGGTAAATTATTAATGTTGCTTGGTAACGGGTTATTATTGAAGGGTAAGGGGTTGCTATTGTAGGGTAAGGGGTTGTTGTTATTGTAGGGTAAAGGGTTGTTGTTATTGTAGGGTAAGGGGTTGCTACCTATAGGCGGCTGAGGCGGTCCAGGCATTCTAAATAGATTTAAGGGATTCAGCAGGTTAAGAAGACTGACTCCTGCTTCACCCAAAGACGGAAAGGGAGGTGGAGCATAATAGTTCTGCTGATGACGGATAGGGATCTCTGGATACCTTGAGTAAGAATCGGCCAAGAAGTACTGTCTGGAAATACCATTACCACTTGAAAGGGGTCCTTTCCCGTTAATTTCGGAAATCTTGTCTTGCTTTAACGTTGTATGGGGCAATTTGTTATCTAGCTGAGGTGTACTCGGATTAGGCTGAATCCGAATATTCAGCGATGATGTAGGCAGATTCGAATCATGGGAGGGGTTTCTTCTGTGGTGATTGGCTATTTGTTGGCCTAGTATGTTTCCTATAGATTGGGGTCTGCTTGGAAATATCCATGGCTCTGCTTTTGGCAATTCTATCTCTTGGGTGTTAGCTTCACTCCCAGGTGTTTCTGTATCATTAACATCTCGTTTAGTCCTAGATATTCTAAAGCTTACACTATCATCTCCTTGGTGATTTTCAGGAACCTTTTCTCTACCTTCTGCACAGATATGATCTAAAACGGCATTATTAACAAGGAAATCTTTCTTCACAAGAATCGTTTTGCTTTCAGGATTGCAAAGTAAGACTATGAAAAGGTCTTCAGTCTCAGTTCCTAATCCTACTGTTTCTTCACCTTGGATGATAGAAGTGGGTTGGTACACTTCACGAATAATTAAACTTTCAGTGCTGTTTTCACTGGCACTTCTTAGCTGTAAGGGTGATTTATATACTTCTGTTTTTTCTTCTCTACTTGTGATGTTATCCACTTGATTTCCTTCAGTATTTGTGCTGCATGTAAGCTGCAAAAGATTAAAAAAATAGCTATAAAACATCAACCTAAAATAAAACAGATTGTAATCTAATTTTATTTTACATCTAAGGGTAACATTATTATTAGTTACAGAAACCACTAGTTTTTTAGTATATACAGTACTCTACATTTATGAAATATAACCTCAAGCTGTTTTATGTAAAGTTGGACACAAGAACTTCTCGCACACATCTTTCTGAGGAATTGCACAGTGGCCCACCATACTGTAGGGCTAGATCCTATGTGTAGCCCAACCCACAATCTCTGCCTTCTCTCCCTACACTAACTGTTTGGTTATTTGCCGTACAGTAAGGGTGTTTTAGGGTGCACTTCTTCAAAGTAAGGTGTGCTAGGAATTCCTTTGTCCAACTGCACATATAAGTTAGTATCTTTAGTGTTACAATTATTCTTAGGAAAATATCAAAGCAAGGATGACTATAAGACGGGACATGAATTATGTAAGTTTCCTCTGTTATATCTGAACCAGTTTCCTAATACTGCATATACACTCATCTAAATTTGCATTTTTAAAATCACTACTTAATTATCGTTACAATGCACATATGTTGTATTTTATGATGATTAAAACAATGTCAGATTTGTTACTTTATAGAAATGGATGCCTACAGCACTCAGTTGATGGGTCAGTGGTTTTGTAGTAAAGTCCCTTTTTGCTTATGCGATGCAAATTTCTATGAAAAGTTACCAATAAACAGAAATTACACACACACATTATATATATATATATATATATATATATATATATATATATATATATATATATATATATATATATATATGTGTGTGTGTGTGTGTGTGTGTGTGTGTGTGTGTGTGTGTGTGTGTGAGTGAACCCAAATAACTGGTCTTCAAGTACTCTGCATGAGCCGTTATGAAATTTAGGTCGATATGAAAAACGATATGTATAATGTCATGCAGACATGGTAGCAACTGACTTGTAATTCAAACGTCTGAAAGTTACGATCATTCAATGTATTTTCTCATTTGCTCAGATGATCTGTGAGACCGCGCGATTACGTTCCGGATACGTTCTGTAGAGAAAAAAAATATCAAAAGTGTGTTAATGTCACTACTGCGTGTTTTTTAGATTACGTTGCATTTATTACGGTATTTAGATATCAACTTTATCTTCAATGGTAAACATGTTTCTTTGAATCTATCCATACAAAATTTGGCTCTCAAGTTAATCTTTACTTAATTGTTACTAACTAAGCTTGTACCTGATTTTGTACTCTTTGCAACGAACGCAACCAATGGGATCTGCATTTATATATATATATATATATATATATATATATATATATATATATATATATATATATATATATATATATATATATATATATATATATATATATATATATATATATATATATATCTGTGTGTGTGTGTGTGTGAATGGCAGATATTAGATGGACATTACGAATAACAAAATGGGTCCTTGTAGATTGGAAAAGAAGCAGGGGAAGGAAGAGAAGACGATGAATTGACGAACTTAGATAGTTTGCGGTGTGGACTGGCATAGAAAGACCACTAACAGACGCAAGAAGAAGGACATGTCTGAGGCATTTGTTCTGCAGTGGACTAGTAAAGGCTGATGATGAATATGTTAACTCTCTCTCTCTCTCTCTCTCTCTCTCTCTCTCTCTCTCTCTCTCTCTCTCTCTCTCTCTCTCTCTCTCTCTCTCTCTATATATATATATATATATATATATATATATATATATATATATATATATATATATATATATAGGTATGTATTTACGCGTGTACCTACGTATGTATGAATACTTCAACCACGAAAAACAACGCCAATCTTGTTATTGTCGGAGGCAAAACCGCATTTGAAAAATGAAAACTTGCTAGATAATATTAAGGTCTAGACTAAATGAGTTTCTCAGGTTCATTAATTTTCAGAAGACATGTCTGGTTCTTTTAAACACTAGCAGGAAAAAATAGGTTATCGTCAAAGAAAATAAGGGGCGCCGTTGAAGAAAACAAAAATATAGACTAGTACAGAACTATCAGGAATAAGAAAATGAAGATTGTTTTGTAAAAACGAGAACATTATGATGATGATGAAGAGGAACGTAGGTTAATAGACCATAATTGTTGATTCAGCAGAAGGTGGACCGGACCACAATCATACTATACTGGACATCATGTGTTCTGATATTTCGGTTTCTGCCGAATAACTCACCAGGCCAAAGGCTACTATGACGACTACCTTCATGATGACTGTCTTCTTGGGTAATTCAGGTCTTCGTCTACTTAACTGGGAAACAATCTAATTCCACTAACAGTCACTTGAAATATTCTATTTATTCACTTACAAATAGTTTCAGATTGTATTATGAACTTGGAATCACTTTCTGGTTCTGTTTCAGTGTTCTGATTTCCTTCATCCTGTCTTCATTCGATCATGGATAGTCTCAGTTTATACTTTCTTTCAATTGTAAGTAATTCGAAAGCCTTCTGACAATTTAATGTCACTTGATTAGTGATCACTTACCACTCGCATCACTTGCACTTGCTTTTCACCATTCTTCTCGAACGATACGAAATCAGTGATTATTTAAAGTTGTCATTTTAAAGTTTCACTTATATTGGTGGTCTTTCAGTTATCGTTTCGAGTTTCCATTTATGTTTCATTTATATTGGTCTCCTTTTGTTTATTAACTGTTTGACCAATTTATTTAGATTTTTACATTATTCTACCATTGGGTCTTGATAAAGATGGACAATTTAATATCTTCTATTATTCATATGCTGTCAACATCATACTGTACTAACAACAATTGTTAATTTGCTTGACAGTCTTAGATTGACCGTTAGCAGTATTTTTTTCTTTCCTTGGCGGGTCAGATCTGATTTCATAAAAGTACTAAGTTAAGTTCCTCTCTACGTTACGCTATTCTTACTTCAGTGTTTAATCTAACGATGTTTAAATGATACACGAGCCAAGCAGAACTTAAGAATAGGATAACGTTTGAGACTTCAGTCTTAGTTTTAACCTTTGAAAGATGCTCTCAATATATTTCTTTTTTTATTATTGTTTTGTCTCCGTTTTCATTTTGCCTCTTTTATATTTTCATCGTGATCTTCATTGCGTTGTAGAGACTGGACTCTGTAGCAGCTCTTTCTCAGTAGGGTAACTTTCGTCTTACGATGCTGGGTGCCTGTAAATAAAAAAAAAGAATTAAATATTTTTAATCCTAATAAACGAACAATGATCAAAATATAAATATACACTGATTAATGCATGCTTGTTATCTATCGAACAAGTATTTTCTTAGAACCTTACAAGTGAAAAAGGACACAAAAATTGGAAAATATATGGTTTTTTTTTATAGAAAAGTGGAAGTATTTCAAACGTGAAAATACACTTTTTGTGGCATAACAAGAGTCGTTCAAAAATTATGGAAACTATTCTCTGCTTACACAGGTTGGTCTAATAACAGTGCAGGGAAGAGCGAGTTTCAAGTTATAAGATAAAGACAACAAAACCGTTAGTGTACAAGCGTGTATGAATTCAAACATGTGCGGTACAGTGGATTTCTGAGCAAGCAGCTGATAAGAAAAAAAGCAATAAACGATGGCGAAAGGAAAACCTTATCAAGTGAGTAATTTACCTTGAGAAAGATATTGTCTCTTAGGATTAAATGTAATTTATGCTTAACAAACTTTCTCTATAATTGGGTGAATGGTTAAGTGCTGAGTTGGTAATCGGTGGTAGGCTATTTTGAACGTAGTTTTCACATAAATGAAGTAGCTATTCATATAATTACATTCTTCGGTCAAATATCGAGCTTTTTTAAGAATGATGCAAAAATAACATCGTATCCCATACATGAAATACTAAAGCTGATTCATTTATATATAAGATTGTCCCAGTTCAGCCTATCTATTATCATCAATGAATGAGCTTCATTATTATTGTTATTATTATTATTATTATTAGCACCAACTAACTTCCAAAAACCACGTTAATAGAAGAAGAACTTCCCCTTCATAATAGTGCCTGGATGTGCTCTGATGACGTCATCATGGTGCCTCTGCTACATAAGGCGACTCCGAATTTTGTCATGGTTCCGGTCATTGCACCTTCTCACGATTTATGCATAATGATTTCATCATTACAATTAACCTACATTAGCATTTCTGTTTGCCCGAGAAAGAGAGTGAGAACTGAAAATGCAGTGATCTGGCGAATCGACGTGGGAGAGAACGCCACCGATAGCGCTCTCGGAAGATCTGACACGAAACGAACGAGCCCATGTTTTGAATAGACTAGAGGCGCCGTTGTAGAGGCTATGCCTCACCCCAGAACCTGAACCTGAACTGTAGGCTCTCTCAAACTCTAATTAATTTTAACATGTGAGATGTCACATCTGATAATTATTCTTTTTCCCTTTCTAACATTACCTTTGAAAAATTTGAATTTTCTAAACAAATAGCTTATAAGTTAACAAAACAGCAAGATAATAAAGGCTATTATAGATGTCTCTCAAGTCATTGGATCGCTTTGATTGGTTTAATCATGAGAGTAAAACGCAATAATTATTTTTTCAATTTTTCTTAAACTCAAAATCCGTTACAGACAGTTTGGAGTTGAGAGATTTTCTTTAGCGATTCTGCAATGCTCTTCAGTTCGCCGAACTGTTATCGTGAATTATCTCAGTAATAATATATATATATATATATATATATATATATATATATATATATATATATATATATATATATATATATCCTCTGAGTGGGGATAGCTTAATATGTAATGGTGAAAGGGTTTGTGTATAGCCATGGACAGCAAAACTGTACTAGTCAGGACCACCCATACTAGGCTGGTTTGCTGTGAGCGATCAGATGAAAATCTACCATCACCAATTCGTAAGGACCAGCATGGTGATGTAAAAACTTATCATTATATATATATATATAGATATATATATATATATATATATATATATGTGTGTGTGTGTGTGTGTGTGTGTGTGTGTGTGTGTGTGTGTGTGTGTGTCACAAAAAGGAACAAAACTAAATGTAATTGTTACTTTAACTCAAAATAAATAATCGTCATCCAATAGCCTAGAAACCAAACTGCCGGAAACGTACAGTGTACTTTACAGAAGAAATTCATCACTAAAATCGTGTTTAGTCATCGTTATTGATATACTTATTATGGTCTTTACACTCTAGTTGTCACATCTATTCAAAATGTGTATATATTCAAATCCGATAAATGAAAATGGCTATATTATCTTAGCAAGCAAGTACATACCAAGCAGAAAGCTCAGTAGAAGAAAAAAAAGTATAAAAAAAATTAAGAGAAATTATACACCAAACCAACAGTAAATAGATAATTAAAAATGCTGCTTATAATTTGGTAAAATATAATTTATATTATTAGATGTATCTTAACACACTATTCTATCTCACACTTGCACAAACACACATAGGCCTACAACATAAACAGGCAATTCGTGGCTTAACTTAGTGATAAGATGTCTCAGAGCAGCCGGCCTCGACCCGTTATAGGTCTAACAGATGCTTATCGAAACATCCTGCTGTCCACTTGCTCACTTCCGGTCGAAGAACATCGGAAACCAATTATTTAAAATCAGTATTTTCGTACAGAGAGCAGATGACTGATATATTTATAACCGAATTTATTATAACAGTATGAGAATATTAATGTTTATTTATCATACCTCGTTCATTTCATTGTGTTGGTTTTTAACGTTATTCAATACATACCTAAAGTTACGTTGATACACATACATATACACTTTTCCATAAACATATTTGAATAAATGAGCAGATAGCGATTGGTGATATGAGTTAAATAGTAATCACCCCAAAATTTCCTAATTACTTTATTTGATCAGTTTTGATGTTTTCATTTTGATTACTGGTCCAACATTTTGATTAATAGTACGGTAGTTGTGTTATAATAATAATAATAATAATAATAATAATAATAATAATAATAATAATAATAATAATAATAATAATAATAATAATAATGAAAAGTATGCACAATACTACCAACCGCTAGGGTAGAGGATGCCATTCAATGCTGATGTGCAAACTGGGGTTAAACCACGCGGTTGTATCACGGGAAAAAATCAAAAGAATTTGAGCAATAAGATTGAAGAAAGAAAGCTAGATCAGAGGTAAAGAAGTCTAGAAAATTATGTGTAACTGGGCTTAGGAGAGAGAGAGAGAGAGAGAGAGAGAGAGAGAGAGAGAGAGAGAGAGAGAGAGAGAGAGAGAGAGACGCTGATAATGTTATTGATTAGAATTACAGGCATAGTAGACTGACCATGAAGTCGCTTACAATCTTTAGAGTAAGTTTAGGCCAATACTGTTAGCAAAAAAAAAATGAGCGGGAAAAGAAAGCTACTTCTGATACTTTATTATTATTTTTTTTTTTTTTACAATGTGGGTCAACGAGTAATGTCTCGCACAGAGCACCATTTGCCCTAAAAAAGTAATGGTTATTTTCGACAGTACCTTGCAGAAGAACGTTTCATGTCGGTTTCATAAGGGTGAACAATTTCTGACTGATTCGTGGTTTAAAGTTATGAAAATGTAACATTTTCATGAACTGAATATTCTTAAATATATGATTAAGTTGATAATTTTGATATTTGCTCATCTTGCAAATAGATAATTGCAAATTATCTAATTCTGGAGAATTTTGATTAAAATATGTATATTTGCGTTTCTTTCTAGTTATATCTTTTGTAGAAAAACTATATTTGTTTTCAAAATATTTGATTATTTTGTTATTTACTCGCAACATTTCATTATTTGAATTATAGTGGATGTTTTAGATCTACTTTATCCGATACCGGATTTCAAACATCGGCTCTAGTTCGATGATTTTGTGGAAACTATTGCCAAGAATTCCTTGTATCCAATTTTCTCAGTTAGAGAAAGACTTTAATTATTATCATGTAGCAGAGAGAGAGAGAGAGAGAGAGAGAGAGAGAGAGAGAGAGAGAGAGAGAGAGAGAGAGAGAGAGAGAGGAACGGTAAAAATCTTACGGTATGTTGACCAGCAATTCGAACCATTTCATTCCCCAATTTCCCGCCATTAATGATTTCTCATGGGATGATTGTCAGTCCAAATTCGATGAGTAAGTTTTTTTTTTTTCTTTTTATGGTCTCAATGACTGGTTAGCACCCTGCCCCTTTCATCTGCTTAGTCATGGTCTGTTAACTTCTTCCACCCACGGTCTAGCTATACAGTATGGTTTTAAGTGTACCTAGACCATGCTTCCACCTTGCTTAGCTATCTGCATTCATGGGATTCTATTGCATTGTAATGGCCTTTTCATTACTGTAAAGAAACCGCGAAAGGCATACTACTTCTAATGTTAATCAGGTCCTAATTGAGGACTTGGATCCTATTGGTAGCTTACATGAAGTCCATAAGGATTTTTATAAGGAGAATTGGATCTCAATTTTTATCATTAGATTCGAAAAGTGACAACTAACGAAGATCAATACTGTCGTTTGTTAGAATTTGAAACCTCTCTCTCTCTCTCTCTCTCTCTCTCTCTCTCTCTCTCTCTCTCTCTCTCTCTCAACCTTAGATATACTCAAAACAAAAATCATAAGTAGATTTTTTGACAGAGATAATACTTAGACGCATAAAATTTGTCATACACAACGTGTCTCCTGCAAACCTTCCGGAATATGTACATCATTATACAAATTTAGATTGAATTTTATAATATTAGAAATTTTATGATGATTACGCGAGAGAGAGAGAGAGAGAGAGAGAGAGAGAGAGAGAGAGAGAGAGAGAGAGAGAGAGAGAGAATACGAGAACAATATGCACATGAAAACAGCTTTGAGAGAAAATCCAGGTTTAGAACAGACACACATGTATCTCTCTCTCTCTCTCTCTCTCTCTCTCTCATATATATATATATATATATATATATATATATATATATATATATATATATATATATATATATATATATATACAGGATTATTCACATAGATATCAGAGGTTTAATTGCCTTTATCTTTTAAGATATTATTAAGATCCCTTAGTTTAGTTTTAAATTCCTAATTTCTAAAAGGCGAAGAACACACACGAAAACAATGAATATTTGATGACTTTAGTACTGAATTAAAATTTCCAATCTGTGTCATTAACAAAATCACATCACCCTGTTCAATAAACGGATTTCAGATTTTATTTATAACCTACTGAACATATAACTCTAACCTACTCCACATTATCTGTTTAAATCTGGGTTACTTTTCTATAAGTAGCCTAGGCAACGGTTTTTACAACTCGACATCCTTCTGTTTACATTTTTTTTCACTGTTCTGCTTCACGCCCTTTTGGCTCCGCAAGTATAACTTTTCCTTTTCAATGGAAGAATTCTGAACGTCTAGTTTAACAATAGAATGAAATCAGTAGTTTAAGGAAATGTACTTCCTTCTTATATAATATATAATACATGACAAACCCAACTTCTGTTGTTCTAATTGATAGGTCTATTTATGTTACCTTTACACCGCTACAAGATATCACAATTTTTCTTATTGTCAATCTATATATATAAACAATTAATTCTAATATCTTCTACCTTTCGTTCATTCCCATATAACATCCATAATGTGATATGCACGCAGACACACGCGCGCGCGCACGCACAACACATCATCATCAGACGTAGCTAGTCCACTGCAGGACAAAGGCCCCGCAGGTATGTCCTTCCACTCGCGTCTGTCAGTCTATACCCTCAAATTTTCTTAGCTCGTCAATCCATCGCCTACTCTTCCTTCCCCTGCTTCGTTTGAAATCTATAAGGAGCCATTCTGACATTTTTCTTGTTCATCTATTATCTTTCATTCTAATTCAAGTGGTAGGTTGGCCAGGGCACCGACCACCCGTTGAGATACTACCGCTAGAGAGTTATGGGGTCCTTTGACTGGCTAGACAGTACTACATTGGATCCTTCTCCCTGGTTACGGTTCACTTTCCCTTTGCCTACACACACACCGAATAGTCTGGCCTATTCTTTACATATTCTCCTCTGTCCTCATACAACTGACAACACCAAACAATTCTTCTTCACCCAAGGGGTTAATTATTGCACTGTAATTATTCAATGGCCACTTTCTTCTTGGTAAGGGTAGAAGAGACTCTTTAGTTATGGTAAGCAGCTCTTCTAGGAGAAGGACACTCCAAAATCAAACCATTGTTCTCTAGTCTTGGGTAGTGCCATAGCCTCTGTACCATGGTCTTCCACTGCCTTGGGTTAGAGTTCTCTTGCTTGAGGGTACACTTGGGTACACTGATCTGTCTTATTTCTGTTCCTCTTGTTTTGTTAAAGTTTGTTTTTATAGTTTATGTAGAAGTTTATTTCAATGTTGTTACTGTTCTCAAAATATTTTAATTTTCCTTGTTTCCTTTCCGCACTGGGCTATTTTCCCTGTTGGAGCCCCTGGGCTTATAGCATTCTGCTTTTCCGCTTTTCCAACTAGGGTTGTAGCTTAGCAAGTAATAATAATAATAATAATAATAATAATAATAATAATAATATGCCCTGTCCATGTCCATTTCTTTTTCTTACATGTTAGATTATTCTCTACTTTAGTTTGGTCTCGTATCCATGTTGTTCTATTTCCTGTCACTTAGTGTTATTCCCATCATTATTATTTTCATAGTTCTTTGAATTGTAACTTGTATCTAGCTTATGTTTTTGGGCTTTAGTAAGGCTCCAAATTTCTACTGCATAAGTTGATACCGGTAGGACAATCAGATTAAATACTTTTCTTTTTAGAGAAAGGTGCATTTTAACTTTCATAATTTCATTTTGTTTACTAATAGCTCCCAGTCCATGTGCTTATCCTTCTTTTAATTTCGGCCTCATGTCCTGGGGAAACACTGTCTGTTCTAAATATGTATAATCATCTAAAAATTTTTAAAGATTTGTTTTACACATATCAATTATCAGACCTACATTTCTGCTTTATTCAAATCTTCTATCATCTTTAGCAATTCCTGCTTTGATTCACTAAATAGAACTATGTCATTTAGAAATCATAAGTTGTTAAGGTATTCCCCATTAATGTTAATTCCTACATTTTCCCAATCTAAATTTATAAACACAAAACTACTTCCAAAGACAAAGTAAAAAGCTAATAGTTATTTTTTTTTTCTAATCGATAGTTATCGGGTAGGCTATATATGGCCGGTCACTTGATATCTATGCCATACATTGTGACAAAACTGGTAGAACTATTTTTTAAAATATCCATTGTTGGCACGATCATGATGAGGTATCGAAAGAGCATTGTAAAATAAACACGTTGTCTTGAATTAAATAGAGCAGTAAACACAGTTCAAACATTTGCAATTCGACTGTCCAAGATTAATTATTATATGAATGAGTTTGCATATGTTCGGTGAGACGGTGAAGAGGCTTAATTAACGGTCTTGTTTGTCCTCGGGTAGGGGGGGGGGGAGGGCTGTTATGAACTGGACAGTGCGTTTACGGGCTGCCCTAGAGCTAAACTAGTTCGGTACATTTTCTGTTCTTTTCTTTTTATAAAAAATAATTAGCCCTGTGAATCGAGTCCATCCTCCAGAATTTTCAGTGCGTCATTTTTTAACCACCCTCAATAGTGGTGGAAATCGAGTGTGGTTGAGATTAAGAGAGCAATGCCTTAAGCACAAAACGGTTCTCACAAGATATTGTGCTCACTGGACCGGGAGGGTGGTAAGAGATTTACAGTTTTTTCAAGCGGAAATATAAGTGATAAATGATCTCCTGGAATTAGATATAGATAAAATCACGGCCTTTTTTTCAAATTATGACTTTTCCACTATCATGTACGCATGTTTTCTTTATGTATGTTTTCCATTATTGTTTCCATTTTAAAAATTAAGGTGAATTAGTCGAGAATGGAAGTAATAGCAGCGAACTAAAGTTCTTGACCTAGTGTTCGTTGCATGCTCATGAAAGCAGCATGACTCTCGGTTTGAAATAAAAAGCCAAGAATGATGATTTGGCGCAAATTCTTTAAAAACTGAACGATTAATGGATTAAACAGCATGAACATGCTTCTTTTTCATCGTCATTGTTGTTTCGTTTTTAAAGCATGGCATTATTTTACCATCTTTATAAACACCAGTAGGCTTACTTACTTTCTTTATATAGTTTAACTTGCACATATTCACAAGAGTGACGTACCACTTTTCATTTGTTTATGCAATCTATTTTTAACATAAAGGTGGCTACGTACAAAAATATCAATGGAGCACCTCTTTTAACCAGCTTAGAGCCATCTTCAAATTCAGAATCTATATATATTGAAGAGGAAAAGGGAAAAAAATGCACCATCAGTAGAATAGGCTATATAATAAAGAGCAAGTCTCTCTCTCTCTCTCTCTCTCTCTCTCTCTCTCTCTCTCTCTCTCTCTCTCTCTCTCTCTTTATATATATATATATATATATATATATATATATATATATATATATATATATATATATATATATGCAGTATATATATATGCAGGATATATATATGCAGTATATATATATATATATATATATATATATATATATATATATATATATATATATATATATATATATATATATATATATATATAGATTCCGGTCTCGCTCAGCGACAAAACGTCTCTCGCCGTCCGTCGGGGAAGAGGGAGTAGTTATACCCTGGTGAAAGGGGGTGTTATAGTTAGGAAGTGAGGAGGGTCTGGGAAGGGTTGAATTTGTGTGCGTGCGCATGTGCGTGTGTGTGCATTTCTATCTAAACATTTAGCAGTTATTGTTTACTGGTCGCGTACACTAGTAATAATAATAATAATAATAATAATAATAATAATAATAGATGCTGAGGTAGACTTAATGACCTAGAATCAATTAGAACGATGGATTCAGGCAATGCTAATAAACAGCAATCATAATGATAAAAAAAGGGTATGACAACTGAAAAATCTTAAGACACAATACATTAAAAACAACGATGCTAATTCACAGCTTGACATAATAATTGGTAAAAATAGCAAATAAAAATCAGAAAATAGCTGGGATGTTGACAGTAATTTCAATACCCAAACGTAGACAGGAAGCGCTTAATGATACGGGGAACATGTAAAAGGACAGAATTGTAAATAACAGGAGTTAATATCCACGAGAACCAGAGAGTAATGGAGGAAATTGTTATGAGAATCTATAAAAAAAAAAACTCTGATAAAAATGTAATAATGGATATAGAAGTAAGAGGAAATTGTACAGAATTGTAAGATCTAGCAAAACATCCAATTTCTTAAACGTAGACAATAATGACAACAGAGAAAGGAAAACACCGAGGGTCTCACCATTTTGGTCAACAAACCCAAGTTATTTATCACTACCGCAGCTTCAACGATAGTCCAAACTGCTGTTATTTATTAGAGATGAGCGGTTGAAGCTTTCGTAGTTTCGTCATTATTTTATTCTTTAAAAGAAAATCATGATAATGTACAGTGTTTTGGATAGGAAAATCCATATACAAAAGTTTCAAGCAGGATGTGTGAAACTTTTACCAATGTAAATCGTTGCTTTCGCATTTGATATTACTTGTCAAGCTACGACCCGAGCCAGAAAAGCAGGATGCTATAAGCCCAAGGTGTCCAACAGGGTAAAATAGCCTAGTGAGGAAAGGAAATAAGGAAATGAATAAACTACATGAGAAGTAATGAACAGTATAAAACATTTTAAGAACAGTAATGAAATTAGAATACTCATAGATCCTCCATATAAATTACATAAACAAGAGGAAAATATACATGATTAAAAAGGTGTGCCCGAGTGTACTCTTAAGCAAGAGAACTCTACCCCAAGACAGACGGAGACCATGGTACAGAGGCTATGACTATAGCAGACATCTACCAGTTGCTAAAGAGAAATGGTATTGAAGAACAGACGACATCGTGCCATGATCGAAACAGGGATTGGCTTATTTCAAGTTTAGTGGATCAAGGTATGTAATGAAAGATTAGGTCACCTTGTTGGGTGTCGGTACGCTAACCCCAAATGACACATTATGGCAACCAACAATAGACTTGTCTAGACCGATCATTTGTAAGGTGCGCTTCTATGAAAATTCTAGACCTAGGGTGACGTGGTTATTATATAATAATTTATAGCACTTTCTTCATGATACCAGAGTATTCTGGTGGTTGTATGCAGATAAAAAACAACCCAATTTACTAGTAATAGTGATTGAATTCTGGCTACTGTTCAGTAAGTCTACCACACTTTGGCCTAATTTTATTGGATAGATTAAATGGTTGAATTGTCCAAGCATGAAAAAGGGGGAACTTCGTCGAGTAGAAATTTGAAAGCTTGTGCCAGAACACCGTGATTTTACTAGTTAGTAGCTTTGATATCACCCTATATGTTTGGTTGATATCACCAAGTTCAATTTTCTAGACATGTCGCCGGAATTTCATTGTTTCTCGATCTAACACCAAATTCATCAAAACTCCTTTCAACCATGTTCGTTGTCTTGATATAATTGCAATGTAATCTAAATTTGAACTACAGCGATATTCTATAAGAAATTTAGCATGATTTTCTTAAGAAGCTTTGTTTATAGCAAATAAGATATATAGGCCTACACATAGTAATTTCCACATGAGTGAGAATGTAGGTCTTTGACCAGGCCGATCCTCACCAGCAAGTTATAAATTTAGTTATAAATATTACCATGACGTAGTCAAGATGTCTGTTTGAATTGACCACTTTTGCAATTGGGGTTGTTGCAAATTATAGGATTTTTGGTTTTGCCTGTTCAGTGCGGGTTGGTTTTTGTTGCCATTTGATAAGCCACACATTTCTGGTGGTTTTCTTTTAAAGTTCCAACTGATCGATGTGGTCAGTAGACTCTCAAGGTCCGGAAGCATCGTTTGTTTTTAGATTGCCTTACCTCGCGGAAGGCACGGGCTCTTGCGTACAGGAAGCGTCAAGCTTACATATCTGAGGGTACACTCCGACACACTATTCTATCTATCGCTTTCTCTTGTTTTTATTGAAGTTTTTGTAGTTTATATATGGAAGATTTATTCTAATGTTACTCTTTTTAAAATAT
Organism: Palaemon carinicauda; assembly: GCF_036898095.1. Classification (NCBI taxonomy): domain Eukaryota; kingdom Metazoa; phylum Arthropoda; class Malacostraca; order Decapoda; family Palaemonidae; genus Palaemon; species Palaemon carinicauda. The sequence continues at coordinate 10,778,931 of NC_090731.1, forward strand.
TTTATTTTCGTTGTTCATTACTTCTCATATAGTTTATTTCCTTATTTCCTTTCCTCACTGGGTTAGCCTACATTTTACCCTGTCGGAACCCTTGGGTTTATAGCATCCAGCTTTTCTAACTAGGGTTGGAGCTTAGCTAGTAACAACAACAACAACAACAACAACAACAACAACAATAATAATAATAATAATAATAATAATAATAACTCCGTACTGGAATTTTAGTTCTTTGAACTCTTCCAGATATATTTGCATCTCGATGCGAATCAGCTCGCTCGTTTGTTTACATTTCTCCGTTCACCGAATCTACGGACGTTTACGGAGTCTGACAGCAAACAATCCAAAGTTCGCAGGAGTAAATTAAAGAATATTAGGCAAGCCTAGGATGCCTTATTAGAATTAAGTTAATATTAATAAACCGGGTATACATATTAACCGAGATGTGTGTTTTACAATGTAGGCCTACTCTATTAATTCTGTTCTCGCACATAAAAAGGAATTCATTATACGTTCCTTCCCAGCTTATCGCCATTAATAACCCATCACTGAGTAAAGTATTTATTGAAACTGCAAAGTTTAATGCTATTTTTTTTTTTTTTGTAATTATTATAGGTCTTAGCGGTCTGCTAATTTGAAGCATACACAAAAGTACGTAGACTTACCCACAGTCACTGAGCAAATGGCAATAATATTCTAGTTATTTAATTTCACTGCTTGAAGGTTTAAAGGCCACTCATGAATAGCAGAGGCAAGGGACAATGGCATTGCCTTATCAAGCAGGACAATGCCCTAGAGACTGACCATATATGCATATGATCAGTGCCCAAGCCCCCTCTCCCCCCAAGGAGGGGCGAGCAATGGCTGCTGATGACTCAGCAGATATTATTATTATTATTATTATTATTATTACTTGCTAAGCTACAACCCTGGTTGGAAAAGCAGGATGCTATAAGCCAAGGGGCTCCAACAGGGATAATAACCCAGTGAGGAAAGGAAATAAGGAAAAATTAAATATTTTAAGAACAGCAACAACACCTAAACAGACATTTTCTATATAAACTAGTAAAACTTTAACAAAACAATTAGAGAAATTAGAACAGCGTGCTCGAGTGTACCCTCAAGCAAGAGAACTCTTAACTCAAGAGAGCAGAAGACCATGGTACAGAGGCAATGGCACTACCCAAGACTAGGGAACAATGGTTTAATTTTGGGGTGTCCTTCTCTTAGAAGAGCTGCTTACCATAGCTAAAGAGTCTCTTCTACCCTTACCAAGAGGAAAGTAGCCACTAAACAATTACAGTGTAATAGTTAACCCCTTGAGTGAAGAAGAATTGTTTGGTAATCTCAAGTGTTGTCAGGTGTATGAGGACAGAGGAGAATCTGTGAAGAATATGTAAAGGGAAAGTGGAAAGTAACCAGAGAGAAGGCAATAACAATAATGATAGTAATAATTATAATATTGAATAAGGTATATTTATCCATCTTGTGATAAACAGTACCTTATAGCTTATCCATGTTTCATAGATTGTGAGTTCTTAATTACTATCATTGTTATCTGTCGTGTTTCTTTTAATGATAATTTACAAATTAAATTATTTTTGCTAGCATTCACTCATTTACTTAACATTCTAAAATTCTATTTTAATCAAAGGGGTTGAAATTGTGTGTATATATATATATATATATATATATATATATATATATATATATATATATATATATATATATATATACATACATACTATGTATATATATATATATATATATATATATATATATATATATATATATATATATATATGTATATATATATATGTATATATAATGTGTGTACGTAAATATGATTAAGAAAATAATGTTAATTAAAGATAACAATTACCTTTACAACGTTCACCCAACAATAATTCAAACTAAAAAAGAAAAAAATATGCGTTAACAGGACATTAACCGTGAACCCTTTACTGCATAATGAATTTTACTCAAACAATAAAAATGTCCACAGAAACTAGAATGTTTTCATTCATTACAATATAATTATTGATGGACAATTGTCTCTAGTTACAGTTGAAGGTAACATAATTTGAAATAAAAAAAAACTATCCAACATTGATAGACACTAAACTAGTTTTTTATTTCTCTAAATTTCAAGATCTTCAATCTCTTCGTTGTATTTCAGCACTAAACTCTAGTTTTATTTTTTAGATATTCAATTAATTAGCTGTATTTTAAAGTATTATAACTATTTCACAAATTGGAGATATATATCACTATAATTCGACACCTTTTTCGTAAAACAGTGCTAAAATACTGAATAATGCCAAGTAGTAGGGGCAGTTAACGTAACCGTCAATAGGCCTACCTGCCAGACAAAATATCGGAGAAGTGGAACAATTCACACCCGAGCAGAATACGGACCTGGGGACGTATAGTATCTTTCCACAACGACTTCTGGAGTTCCAATGATAATTTTTTTCCGTTGGCAACTTGGTTGCCGGAGCAAGGCCGGTGCTCGGATCACACGCACGCACGGTTATAACTTGAAAACCTGCAACTCTCTCTCTCTCTCTCTCTCTCTCTCTCTCTCTCTCTCTCTCTCTCTCTCTCTCTCTCTCTCTCTCTCTCTCTCTCTCTCTCTCTCTGAACGGATTTTTTTTCTCGGCTTGTCAAAGGCCGATCACGGCCTTTAGAAGGAAAAAATTGGTTTAGATCGGCTATTGATGAAAATGTGTGCGATTATTATTATTATTATTATTATTATTATTATTATTATTATTATTATTATTATTATTGCAAGCTAAGCTGTAACCCTGGTTGGAAAATCAAGATGCAATCATCATCATCATCTTCATCATCATCATCATCATCAGTATCATCTCCTACGCCTACTGACGCAAAGGGCCTCGGTTAGATTTCGCCAGTCGTCTCTTTCTTGAGCTTTTAAATCAATACTTCTCCATTCGTCATATACTTAACGTTTCAAAATCCTCAGCCATGTAGGCCTGGGTCTTCTAACTCTTACAGTTCCTCGTAGCGCCCAGTTGAAAGTTTGCTATAAGCTGTTGATATTAGATTGTGAATAACTTATTATATATGCAACGTTTGGTGAATTAATATCTAATTAAAAAGACACTATGGTGTACACGAGTTACTTATTTTAAATACAATTTTCATAATAATCTTTATTTTATCTTTAAAATATCTATGCCATTTTTATCGCTTGAAATATAAAATGATTTGGATTAATATTCCTTTTACAAAGCCCGAAGGAGAAAATAATAAGTGATTAGAGATTTAATGAGAAATTAACATTACAAAAAAAAATCGGAGACCGTAATTTTACGAGAGAGAGAGAGAGAGAGAGAGAGAGAGAGAGAGAGAGAGAGAGAGAGAGAGAGAGAGAGAGGGTGCATTGTTCTTTTTACTCTACTGTTTGGTTAAAGCAGCAGTCTTCAGACTGCTTGATAAAACATTTACTTTTGTTTTTAATACGATTTTGTAAATTGAGAAACAATCAGAGTTGGAGTAAGAACTCCAATGGAAATTTTCAGACGAATTCCAGAATTTGAGCAGCTGTAATCATTTCAAAAGACCAAAAATAACATTCATCTTGTTTTCTGACGCAGCTGATGGGTCTGACCAGTTACTTTCTTCTCAATTCGTAAGGGGCAATCTGTTGGACAGGAATTCGAGACTCCTCAAGCTCGGTAGTTTCTATTAGTGTCTGCAACCTCACCATCACTGTGAGCTAGGGTTGGGAAGTTTAGGGGAGCCTATAGTTTTACCTGCTGAATCATAAGTTGCCATTGTCTGGCTCTCCCTGGTCCTGGCTTGATGAAGAGGCTGCTTGGCTGCTCGGTAAGGGTAGAAGAGACTCTTTAGCTATGGTAAGCAGCTCTTCTAGGAGGACACTCCAAAATCAAACCATTGTTCTCTTTTGGGTAGTGCCGTAGTCTGTGTACCATGGTCTTTCACTGTCTCGGGGTAGAGTTCTCTTGCTTGAGGGTACACGCGAGCACACTATTCTATCTTATTTTTTTTCGTTTTGTTTTTTAAAATTTTTATTGTTTATATATGAAAGAATTATTTTGATGTTACTGTTCTTGAAATATTTTATTTTAATTGTTAATTACTTTTCTTGTAGTTCCTTTTTTTTTCTTTCCTCACTGGGCTATTTTCCCTATTGGAGCCCTCTGCCTTATAGCATCCTGCTTTTCCAAGTAGGGTTATAGCTTAGCAAGTAATAATAATAATAATAATAATAATAATAATATATGGTCAGTCTCTAGGCACGTAGGGCCTTGTCACTGTCCCTTGCCACTGCTATTTATGAGTGACCTTTAAACCGAACTAGTTTTAATACAAATCCGTAAATGTGATATCTTTACCTCCGAAGGGTAGGCCTAATAGTAATATCAATGTAATCCATGCAGTATTCTATAGGCGTAACAACCTGCAACCACTTTCTACTCTTTTAATCTACCTCAATTCATAATACTTTCATCTGGTTGTACAGTCTTGTTGGCTCAGAATGGCCTCCCTGGTGCTAGTGCTGTGTTCATATGGTCAAAATTCCACTGATCTAATACGAGCCAATTTCGTCTCCATTTTTTTTTCTTTTTTTTTGTGGAAATTTGAAACCCGCCAATTAAAGTTTTAGCCGTCACCTACCGTAAAACTAAGTACCCCCCCTCTCTCTCTCTCTCTCTCTCTCTCTCTCTCTCTCTCTCTCTCTCTCTCTCTCTCTCTCTCCTGGCGAACGTCCACCATTGCCATCGATCAGTGCGATGGCTGGAGATTAGAAAGTTGGTTGTCAAAATGTGTTTGATTTCCGCGTTCCCATGATATGCTCGCTCGGTCTCCTCCCCTTTCTAGTGTTACGTGTTGCGTATGAGTTATGTACGTGTTTGTATAGGTCAGGAAATTATGTCTGGTGTTCTCATAGACATTCTCACGCTCGTACACATAGCGCATGCAAATTGCTTCCACTCCCTTCTGTTAATGGTCTTTCTATGCCCGTCCACACCCGCAAACTTTCTTAGTTCGTCAATCCACCATCTTCAGCAATCTAGTTATTCTGTTATTCATAATGTCCATCTATTATCTGTCATTCTCATTATATGTCCTGTCCATGTCCATTTCTTTTTCTTACATGTGAGAATACCCTCTACCATAGTTTGCTCTCGTATCCACATTGCTCTTTTTCTCTTTCTTAGTGTTATTACCAAGATTATTCTTTCCATATCTCTTTGAGTTGTGAATAGCTTATGTTCTAAGGGGCCAAGTTTCTGAAGCATAATTTAATACTGGTAGGACCATCCGATTAAATACTTTTCTTTTTAGAGAAAGTGGCATTTTACATTTCACAATCTCATTTTCTTACCACAAGCTCCCCATCCCATGCTTACCCCTCTGTTCTGAGGGAAACACTTACTGTTTGTCCTAAGTACGTATATTCATTAACAATCTCTAAGAGGTTCGTCCATAACCCGTATTTGTTGTCTCTGCATTTTCATTGAACGTTATCATAGTTTTACTCATATTCATTTTCAGCCTTACATTTCTGCTGTCTCTATTCAAATCTTTTATCATCTCTTACAATTCCTCCAATGATTCATTAACAGAACTATACTCTGTATATCAACACAGCCGTTTATCCCAACAGTATCTTGTTAAAACCTCTGACACACGGTGTTATTTACCCCCAATTGCACGCACTCTAGGGATTCCTAGATATCAAAACCTATTCTTTCTTATTCAACGTTACGCACGTTTTCCTACATTTTATTGCTATTTACTCCCCATTTTCAATAGAATTAAGACTCCCATTTATGAACAAATGGATGAACATTATTGTTATCATTATTGATATTTCTTGCTAAGCTACAACCCTAGTTGGAAAAGCAGGATTATTTAAGCCCAGGGGCTCTAACAGGGAAAATAGCTCAGTGAGAAAAGGAAACAAGGAAAAATGAAATATTTTAAGAACAGTAACATTAAAACAAATATCTCCTATATAAGCTGTGAAAAATTTAAGAAAACAAGAAGAGGAAGAAAAAATAGAATTTATGTGCTCGAGTGTACTCTCAAGCAAGAGAACTCTAACCCTAAACAGCTGGAAAACGTCCCTTTTACACAACAGATATAGCCTAAGAAAATTTCATGAGGGAACTTTGATCACACTCGCCGAGTCACCGTCACTTTGGTGTGACATGTTTCAGATCGAAGAAGTTCGTTAATAGAGGGTGGTTGTCTCGTATGGGAAGATTCTCAATTAATGAGAATAATCCACTCTACCTTACATGATTGATACTTGTTAATTCTCTCGAATTCGTGCCAGAAGGTGATAATGCACAGCTGTGGAGACAGAAACGGCCAGTCAGATATTAAACCCACGGGATACATTTGGCACCTATGTCATTATTATTATTATTAATAATAATATTTTTATTATTATTATTGTTATCAATATTTATTATTAATAATATTTATCAATTATTATTATTATTATTATTATTATTATTATTATTATTATTTATAGGCCTACCTATAAATGATATGGGAGAAAGTAACCTATATCTCAACGTACAGACTTTAGGGTTATGTGAAAGTTTGAACATAGGAGTCCTATGTTCTAACTTGAAACAAAAACAAAGGTATATCAATGCATGCTTGTGTGATTCTGTGCAACAGATATTAGTTGCAATGTCCCGTTGGGTTTCGTTCACATGACCCTAAACTCTGTATGTTGAGATGTAGGTTACTTTCTCCCTGGTATCGTTTATAGGTAGGCCTAGTTATGGCTCCCATGATTTATGGGTTCTTTGTCAAAGCACAACGAGGTAAAATTCTGAAGTGGTAGAGAAAGACCTCTACATCGATAAGAGTCCCAAAGAAGTAGTATCTGTAGACATTTGTGAAATGAAATGTATTCAAGTTTGCTTTGTTATGTTCTAAACCCCTCTGAAGGGGAGCGGTACCATTAAACAGGGGTTGGCTCAAGATGTGAACTCACATAAATGCCATATTCGTCTTGCAACTTCTGAATCGGGGATGAATCACCTGTATAGTACACAATTAAAAGGAATCACTATGTGCACACACAGAAGGCTCATCAACAGTGTGTTGGACCCCTTATACACATTGCACCATTCAAACCTATCTTGAACGCACATTTGGTCTTATAATTCACCTTCACACCATCTACCCAACCCCTTTTATGCATTCTCCTCTTTCCTTCTACCATATCTGAGTTATTCATTCGGTCAATAACCCATTATCAACTATTCTTTCTACACGACCAAACTTCCTCAAAATTCTTTGGTTTCTCCTTTCACCTATGATAGTATTTTTCACCACTTCTTTGTTTTCACTTCTCTCCGTTAATTCTACTTACGTGGGCTACTATACGTCTCAAAAATACCGTTAGCCATTTCTCTATTATTCTCATTCGACGTTTACACTCCACTTCCATATGTGGAAGCTGATTCAACAATCCCTTCATGCATTCTTTCCTCAGCTTTTCCACACAAATCAACTTTCTTACTAAACTTTTGCACATATCCTGCTACCTTTATCCCTTTAAAGGTTAAAGGTCCCCTCATGAATGGCTCAAGGCAAGGAACTTTGACATTGTCCTATCAAGCCTGTATCCCTTTAAAGGTTAAAAGGCCACTCATGAATGGCAGAGTCAAGGGACAATGACATTGACCTTTCAAGCATAGCAATGCCCTAGAGACTGACCATAATAATATGATCAGCGCCCAAGCCCACTCTCCACCCAAGCAAGGACCAAGGACGGTCAAGCAATGGTTGCTGATGACTCAGCAGATAGACCTATTGGCTCCTCCAAGTCCCCTATCTTTAACTCACGAGGATGGTGAGGTTGCAGCGACTAAAGGAACTGACGAGTTTTAGCGGGACTCGAACTCCAGTCTGGCAATTACCAGGAAAGTGCACTACGACCAGGCCACCACAACCCTTTTTCCTTCATGCAGTGAAATTATTATTTTACTCTTTCCTTTGAAACTTTCCCATTATCCAGGCTTGCCTTGCAAACCTTGGTGTATCCAAAAATGTAAAGCAGATCTTGGGTTTATCACTCAATCGCATTTTCGTTAACTTTTAATTTTAAATACATTCAAACCTTGATGGCCTGTTTTAAATCTCTTATTCGTCTCTATTGTTTCCTCAACGGTCTCTACATTTAATTCAGACACACATGCACTCACACACACACACACACACACACACACACATATATATATATGTATATATATATATATATATATATATATATATATATATATATTCTCTCTCTCTCTCTCTCTCTCTCTCTCTCTCTCTCTCTCTCTCTCTCTCTCTCTCTCTCTCTCTCTCTATATATATATATATATATATATATATATATATATATATATATATATATATATATAGTAGATCAAATTTCTGTGGCGAACTCATTGATATATTTGATATATCAAACCGTTTCCATATATACAGTATTTCAATACAGTATAGTTAAACATGGTCTCGACGTACAATTTACCATTTTGCACAATACCGTAATCATATTTTCTTTAACACTGTGAAGTAATCAAGTAAGCCATATAATTCAGTATAATGTTATCTATATTCAATTTTTTTTTTTTTTTTTTTTTTTTTTTTTTGATGAGGCGCATGTCCACTGACTCGGCGGGGTGCCCTTTTAGCTCGGAAAAGTTTCCAACAAGCTGACTGGATAGAATTATTTGGTCCACCAATCAGCTATTAGGAAACTTTCCCGAGCTAAAAGGACATCCCTAGGGATCAGTACTAACGCTATTCCTTAAAGAGATTTGAATTTGGTACAACTATAGCGGGGTTTACATGATCGAACGGTTCGTCGAACCCGGTTGACGGACCTGCTAATCAAACTGTTCGAAGAGGTGGAGTCAGCTACAAATGCATAAGGTTTGTGGACAATGAAGCCACGCCCATAAAAGTCAAGCAAGAACAGACTTTCTTCGAACCATTCAACAAACGTGTTCGACAACCAAATAACCCCGTTCACACGTTCGAACATCGATTCAAACACTTGTCTGTCGAACCGCGTTCGGCGAACCGTTTGACCGATTAAACCCGCCTTAATCCAAAACTGGCCATTTCCCAAAATAAAAAAAACAATGGTAATCTGTAATACGCAAGTCCTAAGATATCATAATGCTAAATAACCATGTTATAATATACTACGCTTTGTTAAACTCGTGTTGAAGACGTTTACTAACTGACGAAGTCTTTCAGAAAGTTAGAGTGAATGTGCTGTGATTAAAGCTCTTTGTAGGCGCTTCGTTCTTAGAAAGGAATGTTAAAGAAGCTTTTACAATTTATGGTGGAAAATTTTCATAGATCGTTTAATCGTCTGCTCATTCACAGATACACGTAATAACACACTCTCTCTCTCTCTCTCTCTCTCTCTCTCTCTCTCTCTCTCCTCTCTCTCTCTCTCTCTCCTCTCTCTCTCTCTCTCTCTCTCTCTATATATATATATATATATATATATATATATATATATTTATGTATATATATATATATATATATATATATATATATATATATATATATATATACATATTTATGTATATATATATATATATATATATATATATATATACAGTATATATATATATATATATATATATATATATATATATATATATGTGTGTGTGTGTGTAAATACATAAATGGTCCATTCTTAGACCATAGACTGAAACTATTATTAGAAAATCCTTGAATTAGCGCATAAGTCCCACTGTAAGCGCGCCGCTACCTCATCCCTAGCTTTAAACTTTTCAGCAACCCTAAACACAACCACATTTTGTTCCTCACATCCCTGTGCACAAGACCGTTTCATTTTTGTTTCAATGGGTGCCAAAGTCTTCAGCTTGCTCTCTGTGCAGTGCATGTGTCGTATATTTCTTCTCCCATACACCACGTCATTCTTCTTCCTTGTCTACATCTTTTCCCACTTCTATGTGGGGGGTCGATGTTTCTGGTGAGCTTTCTCCATCTACCTCTGTCCCACACCTCATCAAAACCCCAGGAATTAGTTCTTCTTCTCTACTTAATCTCTGTAATAACGACACAAGTTACAGGTATTAAAATACTATGCCAGCTTGTCTGGTAATCTTCATAATACGCACAGCGGTGAATATGCACTTATCATTTCCCACACACCGGCCATCGGCCTCAGAAGTAGGGTCTCACCAAGGGTTCCATAACCCATAAATAAGTGAGCTTCTGCATTGATGTACAACACACTTGCAACCCCAAACCTATAGATCATTCTATATTAGAAGTGCCCGAGTTATTTCGTTCTACCTCAGCCGATGCACTCTGCTGAGAGAGAGAGAGAGAGAGAGAGAGAGAGAGAGAGAGAGAGAGAGGGTGGAGTTAGTATCTAAGATGTTGGTTAAAAAGGTGTTAATGTTTATGGGGACTAATACATTGAAATTGAGCGTATATAGATCTTCATTTGTCTTTTTTTTTTAAAGCATTGGTCTGAAAGGTCTAACTAGCTTTTTTCCTGAGAGAGAGAGAGAGAGAGAGAGAGAGAGAGAGAGAGAGAGAGAGAGAGAGAGAGAGAGAGAGAGAGAGAGAGAGGGAGAATGCTTTCGACAAGCAATTCATCATCATCAGTCATTAAACGTGTTCCATTAGACTAAGCTGCTTCTGTGAGTTCTGTTCGAACGAATCGGTTGCTCTTATATCCGTGAAACACCGAACCATTACGTCAAGATCACTTTTGTCTTTGCCTTTCATTTAATACGGCTGTTGCCCCTAACATCAGACACAATTTAAAAAGTTTCAATTTTTTATCGTTCGGAAAAAAAATAGATCGATCGTCTATGTAAGAGTGTAATGTTTTACAGATGGTTCGCAAAAATACTCTGCCATAACACTAGGTCATTGTCACTTCGTAAAAATTGAGG
>NC_090731.1:10797397-10799897 GCF_036898095.1 Palaemon carinicauda
GCATATATCTGAGTCTGCCGATCAACTGGGCCGGTCTTTCACGAGTACATTACATTGCTGTCTATTGGCGTTACTCAGAACATTTTGTACAGAGAAGGTTTAATAATAACGATTACCTCTGTGCAAAAGTACTTATAGGGCCTTATCCGTAGATTTAACAAAGGTTCCTTTTATACTTGGTTCTATCCATAGTGTTTTGTATATGTTGTCGTTTATATATATATATATATATGTGTGTATATATATTATATATATAATATATATATACATATATATATATGTACATATATATATATATATATTATATATATGTATATATACACCCATATATATATATATATATACATACATATATATATATATATATGTATATATACACCCATATATATATATATATATACACCCATATACTATATATATGTGTGTGTGTGTGTTTATATATACGTATATATACATACATACATATATATATACATATATATATATGTATATATATATATATATGTATATATATATATATATATATATGTATGTATATACACACAAGAGTGTGTGTGTGTGTGATAATTTTTGTTAATTAAAGAGATTGCATCTGGTATGTCTGTGTCACTGTGCTAGCAGTTGGCTTGACCAAACAATGAATATGTATTTGGAGATTTGTAGGTATGGAGCATTGTTATATTTATGTTTGTTGTAATTTTCAATATTCAAGTTTATATCTGATATTTATGTTTATATTTGTGTAATAGAAAATGTTTTGATGTTTGAATTATCTGTTAATTACGATATGTATTAAAAGCGATATTTAAACTACAAATTAGGAAACTCAAAATAAATTCATGTATGCCGAAAATATTGATGTTTATAAACCTAAGCAGCAGGAAGTCATGCATACATAAGACAGAAATGACGAATGAGTTGTTGGTGATTAATTAAAATACAGATAAATATAGTCTCAAATTCCCTAAAAAATAAATGTAAATGAGAGAGAGAAGAGAGAGAGAGGAGAGGAGAGAGAGAGAGAGGAGGGTAGAAGTGTGTGTGTGTGTATGTATCTGTGTATGATATTTGTGTGGTGTGTGCACTACATAAATTTATAAAAGACACAAATGAAGACACATATTTGTATTCATAATTATCAAATTTTTTATAGCATTTTCACTGATATTATCATAGTTGACATTAGCAAGTCTTAATTAACTAATTTTAATCTCTCTCTCTCTCTCTCTCTCTCTCTCTCTCTCTCTCTCTCTTTCTCGTTTGATTTTACAAAAGGGTTGCATATAAGGCGATGGCAAATAACATAAAGAAATCAGAAATCAAACAACAAAGGAAAGCATAGATATATGAAGGACTAGATTAACATCGGTAATACTTGCTTTATCTCAGCAGAGAAAAAAGAAAAAGAAAAAAAAATAACTCAATTTGTGATGTGCATTTAAGTGCTCTCAGAAGAATCAATGACGCAAGATAAGTTAAGACAACCTTTTGAGTCGAAAAATGTAGAATTCAGTAAAGAAAGCCCTGTGTTTTTTTAAGAATAGGCATGTGGATATGAAAACAATCTCATCTTGACATATATGGAAATTCTCAAAGACAAAGTAAATCTGCTTTACAGACGTCTTATATTGTATTTCTGAGAACTGCTAAAGCAAATAAAAACAGCATGTCATTGGTGAGGAATTACTTTTACCTTGTGCAAAAGACATGGGTTTCAACAGAAGGTAACAAATATTTTGCCTGAAGCTGTTGGAATTCATTGCATGATACATCGTCAAGTATTTTCTGCAAAACCAATTGCCGAAGATACGAAACCTTATGCAATCAGTTGTTAAAGCAGTTAACTTTATAAGGTTAAATACATTGAACAACTGCTTGTTTGCTAAAGTGTCATAAAGAATGGATTTTAAGTATGAAGTTCTGTTGCAAACTGAAGCAAGGTAGCTAACAAAAGGCAATCCCTTGCAGATATTATTTTAATTGAATACTGAGGTGAGAGCATTCTTATCTGGGCAAGGAAGAACAAAGCTTTTAGGTTTCTTAGGTGATTTGAATATGTGTGCAAAAAACTGCATACTTAACAGAGATTTTTCACAAATCTGAATTCCCTTAATCTTCCACATCAGTTATAAAATTCCGGTATTCTTGATTTTGCAGAAAAACTAAATGACTTCCAATGAAGCTGTATCTTTGGGAGTAAAGAATGAAAGCGAAATTTTTACATTTCCCACATTAATGCATTTGTTGAAGAAAATGATACTGATATTCCATTCAAACACAGTTCTCAAAGTTTACTGATCTTACTTTTTGGAGACCTTAAAAAGAGGAATTTAGCCAATATTTTACAGGAAAGCCTCAGTTATCCCATACCTTACCTCAAATAAACAATTTGATGCAACAATTAAAAATGTTCCTGAAAGATATCAACAGGAATGCACTGACGTTATTAGATCTTACATTGCCAAAGCTGACTTTGATTCCCTAACAGATGAAGTTTTGG
>NC_090731.1:10804897-10819430 GCF_036898095.1 Palaemon carinicauda
GGTTTAGATTAGGCATAGTAAATAACCAGAAACTTACTAAAATTATTGTATAAAAAATAACAAATATATAAATATTTCTAACATTTTTAAATGAACTAACATTCTATTTTTCAATATTTAACTTAGCCGGTGATTATATAAGCTGCAGCTCTGCTGCTCGACAGAAAACTCTACGGAAAAAATCCGCCAGCGATCGCTATGCAGGTAGGGGGTGTACTTCAACAGCGCCATCTGTCGTGCAGGTACTCAGTACTCATTGTAAACAAAGAACTCAATTTTCTCTCTGTCGTGCTACCGGCAAGACCTACTAATTCGCTGTTGCTAACTGGATTTGTTTTCACAACTATTTGGTGAAGTACACTATTCTAGTTTTGAGCTTTCGCTGTGCAGGCTTTCTCTTCAATAAATCCTTGCATTCTTTTTTTGATATCTGATTATTTGTTGATGACTTTGGATAGTTTTTGAATTCCCCTTTGACCAATTCAAAATGGCTGACCCTTCTCAAGTCCCAAAATTCAGGAAGTGTAATGCTAGGGACTGTTCAAGGCGTCTTCCGAAGGCCTCTATCGATCCTCACACCGTTTGTTCCAATTGTCGGGATAAAAGCTGTCAATTGGAAGATCGATGTGAGGAATGCGTTGGGCTTTCGGAATTCGATTTTATCGAATTCCAAAAATATACACGTAGGCTAGAGAGAGATAGAGTCAGGAGAAGTTCATCTCGTTCTGTTGATTTTTCCTCTCCTCATGCCCCACAACCTATTCCTTCCCCTGTAGTGGTTGCTCCTGATCCCCCTTCTGGCACTCAGGAACCTTCGATGGCTGACATGATGCGTGCCATCCTAGCTCTGGGTGAGAGAGTTGAGTCCCTGGCTAGTGACCGTAACCAGCTCATGGCGGACGTCAAGGAGCTGAAGTGTAAAAGTGCAATGGGAAGTGGTAAAGTGAGTGATAGTGTTGTGGATAGTGTTGCGCTTGAGGGTTCGTCTGTTCGTGCCTGTCGTCCTCCTAGTCCGGGACCTCTTGCAAGCTCCCAAGTCCAGGGGAGAAGCAATGTCGTACGACCAATGGGTTCGAGAGGCTTTAATCAGCGAACAGACGTTCCCTCCGTGGTTTCGGGCGTATCTACCCAAGATCGCCCCACCCACACAAAGACGAGAGAGCCCATTTATTCCTCGTCTGCGGAAGAGGTTTCTCGTAAGAAACCATGGACCAAGGTCTCACGACCTCTTAAGCGCAAGTCGGTCCCTTCCGCGCAAGTCCAACGGCCCAGTTGTAGCCACTGGGTCAGTTCGGACTCGCTGCAGTCTTCCGATGACTGCTCTCCTCCTAAGAGAGGCAAAGCGGTACCGCCTCAGGCAGTTACACCGTCTGTCACCGCACCTGCTCCTGCAGACCCTAAGTGGTGTTTGCTGCAGACCATGCAGTACCAATTAACGTCTCTGATGCAGGACTTTCGTGCGGAGAAGGTTGCTGCTGCACCAACCTCTTGCCTACAACCAACCACACTCTCGGTTGTGCGTCCTGTGGACGCTGAGGCGACCTTCTTGCGCACTCCAGCTGAGAGAGTCCCGCCACCCATGCGTTCCAGTGTACCCTGCCAGCCGCATGTTGACGTTCAGCGACGCACGGAACCTTCCGTTGACGTTCGTGAGGTACAACAACCGTCAGAGTTGTTTTGTTTTGACGCAGTGCGTCAACCTCCGCAACCCAGTGTGGTTGCCTCTGCTCGCCCACATCAGACTAGACAGTCTGGAGTAGACGCTATGCGTCCCCGCGCTGCTATGGTTGTTGCCAGTTCACAGACTGGGCAACAGTTCCATGACGTTGCGTCCGGTTCAGTCACGCGTGCACCCGTGCGACCGGACTCAGCTGACCAGCCGATTCCTACTCCTTTGCCGCTTCCTCCTCAATTCTCGGATGATGGACTCTCTGATGATGACGATGCGGCACACGTTGACGAACCACATTCGGACCTTGACGAACACAAGACCACGCAACCCTCTTTGGACTTTAGAAAAGTTCTTGCTCTGTTCAAAGAGATGTATCCGGACCAGTTTGTGTCTGTGGCTCCATGCTCTCCTCCGTCAGAGTTGGCTTTAGGTACGCAGTCATCCTCGCCTGCCTTTACTAGACTCGTCCTCGCACGCTCGTCCAAGAGAGCTTTACGAGTTATAGGAGAGTGGATGCAGTCCAAAAAGAGTCTAGGGAAGACAGCCTTTACGTTTCCCCCTGCTAAACTCTCTTCCAGATCGAGCGTCTGGTATGCCACGGGAGAAGTTCTCGGCTTGGGAGTTCCTGCCTCTGCCCAGGGCGACTTCTCAAGTCTTGTAGACTCTCCCCGCAGGCTAGCCATGAGACGCTCTAAGATATGCTGGTCACCTTCGGACCTAGACCATCTGTTGAAAGGGATATTTAGAGCCTTCGAGGTCTTCAACTTTTTAGACTGGTGTCTGGGAGCTTTGAGCAGGAAGATCTCCCCGACTGAGAAGGAATCTTCCTTGCTCATCATGTCCTGCATGGACAAGGCCATACGTGACGGGTCTAGTGAGCTTGCTGCATCGTTCGTATCCGGAGTCCTCAAGAAGCGTGAGAACCTTTGCTCTTTCCTGTCAGCTGGAGTGACACCTTGTCAAAGATCCGAACTTCTGTTTGCTCCTCTCTCTAAGTGCCTTTTTCCAGAGGACTTGATTAAGGAGATTGCTGCTTCTTTGATACAGAAGGACACCCATGACCTGGTTGCGTCCTCTGCCCGCAAAGCCACCCCTTTGCCTACCTTGTCAGCTAGACCAAGGATGGACACTCCAGCGTCCCGATTTATTCCGCCCTTTCGTGGCAGAGCCTCCAGTAGAGGAGGTGCTCGTGCCGAAGGGAGACGTGGGAAGAAGAAAGGAACCAAGTCCTTTAAAGGCAGAGTCTGACTGCCAGCTTCTTCAGACAGCAGTGGGAGCCAGACTCAAGAACTTCTGGCAGATCTGGGAGAAGAGAGGCGCAGATGCACAATCTGTGAAGTTGCTCAGAGAGGGGTACAAGATCCCGTTTGTACGAAAACCCCCTCTAGCAACGTCTCCCATCGATCTCTCTCCCAGGTACAGAGAGGAAGACAAGAGACGAGCATTGAAACAGGAGGTGTCTCTCTTACTAGAAAAGGGAGCGGTAGTCAAAGTCCTGGACCATCAAACCCCGGGCTTCTACAACCGTCTCTTCTTAGTGGCAAAGAAGACAGGAGGGTGGAGGCCGGTGCTAGACGTCAGTGCGCTGAATGTCTTTGTCACAAAGCAGACGTTCGCCATGGAGACCACAAAGTCCGTTCTAGCAGCGGTCAGAAGGGAAGACTGGATGGTCTCTTTAGACCTAAGGGACGCATACTTTCACGTCCCCATCCACCCAGACTCCCAACCTTTTCTGAGATTCGTTTACGAAAAGGTTGTCTACCAGTTTCAAGCCCTGTGCTTTGGCCTAAGCACAGCTCCTCTTGTGTTTACGAGGCTGATGAGGAATGTAGCCAAATTCCTTCATTTAGCGGACTTCAGAGCCTCCCTCTATTTGGACGACTGGCTTCTAAGAGCTTCTTCCAGTCGTCGCTGTCTGAAGGATCTAAAGTGGACTCTAGATCTGACCAAGGAATTGGGTCTCCTGGTCAATATGGAAAAGTCTCAAGTGGTCCCATCCCAAACTATTGTGTATTTAGGGATGGAGATTCACAGTCTAGCTTTTCGGGCTTTTCCGTCGGCCCCCAGAACAAGTCAAGCCCAGTTATGCATCCAGAACATGCTGAAGAAGGAACGATGTTCAGTCAGGCAGTGGATGAGTCTGATAGGGACACTATCATCCCTGGAACAGTTCGTATCGTTAGGAAGACTACACCTCCGTCCTCTTCAATATCACCTAGCTGTTTACTGGAAAAAGGACAAGACGCTAGAAGCGGTCTCGATCCCCATTTCCGAGAAGATGAAGTCTTCCCTGACTTGGTGGAAGGACAGTATCAGCCTCAGAGAGGGTCTGCCCCTGGCTGTTCAGACTCCCAACCACGTTCTCTTCTCGGACGCATCGGACACGGGCTGGGGCGCGACATTAGACGGTCGGGAATGCTCGGGCACCTGGAACTCGAGTCAAAGGACAATGCATATCAACTGCAAGGAGCTACTGGCAGTTCATCTGGCCTTGAAAAGCTTCAAGTCTCTCCCTCAAGGCAAAGTGGTGGAGGTGAACTCGGACAACACCACGGCTTTGGCGTACATCTCCAAGCAAGGAGGGACCCACTCTATGACGTTGTACGAGATCGCAAGGGACCTCCTCACCTGGTCAAAAGATCTAAACATTTCACTAGTAACGAGGTTCATCCAAGGCAACTTGAATGTCATGGCAGATTGCCTCAGTCGGAAGGGACAAATCATTCCAACAGAATGGACCCTACACAAGGATGTGTGCAAGAGACTTTGGGCCACATGGGGCCAGCCTACCATAGATCTCTTCGCAACCTCGATGACCAAGAGGCTCCCAATTTATTGCTCACCAATCCCGGACCCAGCAGCAGTTCATATAGATGCCTTTCTCCTAGATTGGTCACATCTAGACCTATATGCATTCCCCCCGTTCAAGATTGTCAACAAGGTACTGCAGAAGTTCGCCTCTCACGAAGGGACAAGGTTGACGTTAGTTGCTCCCCTCTGGCCCGCGAGAGAATGGTTCACCGAGGTACTTCGATGGCTCTGTGGACGTTCCCAGAACTCTTCCTCTAAGGGTGGACCTTCTACGTCAGCCACACGTAAAGAAGGTACACCAAGGCCTCCACGCTCTTCGTCTGACTGCCTTCAGACTATCGAAAGACTCTCGAGAGCTAGAGGCTTTTCGAAGGAGGCAGCCAGGGCGATTGCTAGAGCAAGGAGGACATCCAGCCTTAGAGTCTACCAATCGAAGTGGGAAGTCTTCCGAAACTGGTGCAAGTCAGTATCTGTATCCTCGACCAGTACCTCTGTAACTCAAATAGCTGACTTCCTTTTATACCTGAGGAAAGAACGATCTCTTTCAGCTCCCACTATCAAGGGTTACAGAAGCATGTTGGCATCAGTCTTCCGTCACAGAGGCTTAGATCTTTCCAACAACAAAGATCTACAGGACCTCCTTAAGTCTTTTGAGACCACGAAGGAGCGTCGTTTGGCTACACCTGGTTGGAATTTAGACGTTCTACTAAGATTCCTCATGTCAGAAAGGTTCGAGCCGCTACAATCAGCCTCCTTTAAAGATCTCACTTTAAAGACTCTTTTCCTGGTTTGCTTAGCCACAGCTAAAAGAGTCAGTGAGATTCACGCCTTCAGCAGGAACATCGGAATTTCATCTGAAACGGCTACATGTTCTTTACAACTTGGTTTTCTAGCCAAAAACGAGCTACCCTCTCGTCCTTGGCCGAAATCGTTCGATATTCCAAGCCTATCGAATATGGTTGGAAATGAACTAGAAAGAGTCTTATGCCCTGTCAGAGCTCTTAAGTTCTATTTAAGACGAACTAAACCTTTACGAGGACAGTCAGAAGCTTTATGGTGTTCAGTTAAGAAACCATCTTTGCCTATGTCAAAGAATGCTTTATCCTATTTTATCAGACTGTTAATACGAGAAGCTCATTCCCATCTGAGTGAGGAAGACCAAGCTTTGCTGAAGGTAAGGACACATGAAGTTAGAGCTGTCGCAACTTCAGTGGCCTTTAAACAAAATAGATCTCTGCGAAGTATAATAGACGCAACCTATTGGAGAAGCAAGTCAGTGTTCGCGTCTTTTTATCTTAAAGATGTCCAGTCTCTTTACGAGAACTGCTACACCCTGGGACCATTCGTAGCAGTGAGTGCAGTAGTGGGTGAGGGCTCAACCACTACAATCCCCTAATTCCATAACCTTTTTAATCTTTCTCTTGAAATGATTTTATTGTTGTTTTTGGGTTGTCCGGAAGGCTAAGAAGCCTTTCGCATCCTGGTTGATTTGGCGGGTGGTCAAATTCTTTTCTTGAGAAGCGCCTAGATTAGAGGTTTTGATGAGGTCCTGTGGTATGGGTTGCAACCCTTCATACTTCAGATCCTAGGAGTCGCTCAGCATCCTAAGAGGATCGCGAGGCTCCGTAAGGAAGACGTACTTAAAAAGGCAGAGTAATTGTTCAAGTCGACTTCCTTACCAGGTACTTATTTATTTTATTTTTGTTATTTTGATAACTTCTAAAATGAAATAAAAAATCCTTAGCTCATAATAATGTAAACATTTATTGCTGGTCTCTACCCACCCCCCTGGGTGTGAATCAGCTTATATGATCACCGGCTAAGTTAAATATTGAAAAATGTTATTTTGATAATAAAATAAATTTTTTAATATACTTACCCGGTGATTATATATTAAAGGACCCTCCCTTCCTCCCCAATAGAGACGCAGTGGACCGAGGAGAAAATTGAGTTCTTTGTTTACAATGAGTACTGAGTACCTGCACGACAGATGGCGCTGTTGAAGTACACCCCCTACCTGCATAGCGATCGCTGGCGGATTTTTTCCGTAGAGTTTTCTGTCGAGCAGCAGAGCTGCAGCTTATATAATCACCGGGTAAGTATATTCAAAAATTTATTTTATTATCAAAATAACATTTTTTACACATTTACCCACAAATACCTGAGCTTACTGTGTATTTTCTTTACCTGAAGCATTTGATAGTGTTTGTTTTTTAATTATTAAAACTCAATATTTTCAATTTTCTCTTTTTCAATATTAAACTCTGCTGCCCGACAGAAAAACCTACGGGCGGAATACGCCAGCGATCGCTATACAGGTGGGGGTGTACATCAACAGCGCCATCTGTCAAGTAGGTACTCAAGTACTCGATGTCAACACAGAACCAATTTTCTCTCTGTCGTGCCACTGGCAAGACCTACTAAATACGCTGTTACCAACTGGATTTGTTTTCACAACTATTTGCTGAAGTTCACTATTCCAGTTTTGAGCTTTCGCTATGCAGGGGTTTTATCTTCATTTCAAAACTTGAACTCGTTTTGGATAGTTTTAATTATGGTGACAAAGAGAGTATGGACTCTCTTTCACTTTTAAATGGCCGACCCTTCCCTTAGACGGAAGTGTGTTTAGGTTTTTAGTAATTTTGCTTAACATGTTATAGATCTTTATTTTATATCTCTCCGCCTTTATTAGGCCTCTTCGATTAACTTTCCTTTTATTATAAACATATAAAAATAAATTTTTCAATATTAAACTTACCCGATAATCATGTAGCTGTCAACTCCGTTGCCCGACAGAATTCTATGGAGGGATACGCCAGCTATCACAATACTAGAAGGGGGTGTATTTACCAGCGCCACCTGTGGCCAGGTACTCAAGTACTTCTTGTTGACACCTCCTCAATTATTCCTCTGTCGTGCTTCCGGCAAGACGTTCTGGGATACGCTTATGTTCTTGGAGTATTTTCACGACTTTGGTGAAGTATTTCTCTTTGATTTCGGCTGTCGCTTTACTGGAAACTTCTATATTAGCTTAGTTAGCTTTTGGAATTAATTTGATTAATTATGGTGACGTAGAGAGTATGAACTCTCGTTCACCTTTCAATGGCCGACCCTTCCCTTAGACGGAAGTGTTGGTGTCTAAGAGAGTATAGACTCTCTTTCTTAATTTATTTTATATCTCTCCGCCTCTTATAGGCCTCTTCGATTAACTTCCTTTTATTATAAACTTATTAAAATTAATTTTTATATTTGTTTATATTCGACCTTCCTAATAGTAGGCGGTCTTTTCTTGGTACCGAAGTTAATTAACATTGAGCCCGTCATTTCGGTTTTACCTGTTAACATATTATGCTATTTCCGCCACAGAGTTTGAAAGAATTTCTTTGATAGTCTCGTACTGTTTTCAAAGTTGAACTAACGTTTTGTTTTGTCTCTGCAGTTGTTGACGTTCAGAACGTTCAACTTGCACTCTATCGTTACGATAGAGAAAGAATGTTCACGGTTTCACGTTGCAGTAAGAGTAACCGTGTCTAGCGTTTTGTTCATTCTTTCTTAACTTAATGGTTTTGATCCTAATAAAGGAACTTTTCAGTTTTTTCCTTTAACAATAATATGTTTTAACGATATATATGATTGGGCTCTTCTCTCAGGTTCTAAGTCAAGAGAGAGAGAGAGAGAGAGAGAGATAGAGACGGAGGGAGAAAGAGGATAAACGTTTCATTCAAGCCTGCCAGGCGTACGAGTAACGTCGTTATCGTTTTTGCTCTTCTCCCTAGTCTCTTTAGGGGAAGAAACTAAACGTTTCTAGAGTGATCTAGTGTTTAGTCTCTTTCCAGCCACTGAATTATCTTTCATTAGATTTTTCTGTTACATTGTAATTCTGTTTTCGCAATTACTAACTTTTGAGAAAGGATAGAATTGCGTGTTTCAGGTACAAACCACTTAAAGTTTCGAGTTCAGTGAAATAAGTGCAAACAGAAATCAAAGTGATAAGTGATTAGCGCAAAGTTGTGCGTGAGGGTACTTTTGTGCGCGCCAGTCGTCCTCCCAGTCCGGGACCTCTTGCAAGCTCCCAAGCCCAGGGGAGAAGCAATGTCGAAGGGCAGAAGGGTTCAGCAGGCCTTGATCGGCGCACAGAAGTATCCTCGGTGGTTGTGGGCGTGTCTTACCGAGACCGTCACTCCCACCCGCAGACGATTGAGCCCTTATTTTTGCTCGTCTGCAGAAGAAATTTAGGGGAGAAAACGCTGGTCTCAGGTCTCAAGACCTTTTAAACGTAAAGTCCAGACCTATGCCAGACGTACGAAGTTAGAGTTCACAGTCATTGGGTTAGCTCTGACTCTCCTCAGTCATCAGTTCTCCGCCTAAGAGGAGTTAGGTTCTGCCACAACAGAGCTCGACTGTTAAGGCTTTACCTCAGCCTACTGTAGTTTCTGCCGACCCCAAGTGGACTCTACTACAGTCCATGCAAGCACTGCTTTCGGACTTGATGCGTGAGTGTCGGGCTGAGAGTGTTGCGCATCCGCCTCCGCCTACACTCCCTCCGCCTATGCTCGCTCCGCCTGATCGCAGTACCACCTGCCAGGCGTACGATGTTGTGGACTCTACTACAGTCCATGCAAGCACAGCTTTCGGACTTGATGCGTGAGTGTCGGGCTGAGAGTGTTGCTCCTCCGCCTCCGCCTACACTCCCTCCGCCTGATCGCAGTACCACCTGCCAGGCGTACGATGTTGTGGACTCTACTACAGTCCATGCAAGCACAGCTTTCGGACTTGATGCGTGAGTGTCGGGCTGAGAGTGTTGCTCCTCCGCCTCCGCCTACACTCCCTCCGCCTACACTCGCTCCGCCTGATCGCAGTACCACCTGCCAGGCGTACGATGTTGTGGACTCTACTACAGTCCATGCAAGCACAGCTATCGGACTTGATGCGTGAGTGTCGGGCTGAGAGTGTTGCTCCTCCGCCTCCGCCTACACTCCCTCCGACTACGCTCGCTCCGCCTGATCGCAGTATCACCTGCCAGGCGTACGATGTTGAGCCACGTGCTGAGTTTGCTGTTCCCAGTGGTGTTCAGCCTCCGCCTTCCTTAAGGCAACCTTTACAATGGGATCAGGAGGATTTTACCTCTCTTCCTCCGCCTCCACTTGCTGTTCCACCAGTGATGCAACACTCTGTTGAGGTACAACAACCTCTCCCGTCCATGAGTCAGTCTCCTCAGCTCTCGCTGCAGCGAGCTCAACCCTCCACAAGGCAAGCACCACAACACCTTAGCCTTGCGCCTCAGGAGCCTCAGCTTGCGAGACATTTACCTTGTTCTGCGCAGCCTCTTCCTCATCGCGCTCCGCTCACACCACAGGAACTGGAACTTGCTACTCCGCTTCCGCCTACCGCTCAGCAAGCGCAACCCTTGGGTTCAACCACTCATGCTAGGAGTCAGCCTCCTCCACCCATGCGCCTTCCTTCTGCTTGTCTTTTATTCAGCCTTTGCAGACTGAGCCTCAGGTGTTCCCTCAACAGAGTCTTGAAGAGGAAACCACAACTATTGTTGTTCCAGCTCGTTATGACTCTGCTGTTCAGCATACCTTACCTCCATTTTCAAACCATGGCAAAAATATGAATCTTGAGTTATGAATGTAAGGTAAACATTATGTTGTTTTTTAATCCCCATGCAAGCATGCATAAAGCACTCTAGCACTGGTCATGGAATTTCTGAGAAATGTTAAACGCCATGCACACGCTCTGCTTTCCTTACAGCAGGCTCTGCTTACAGCAGGCTCTGCTTACTACATGCTCAGCATACAGCATGCTCTGCATTCAGCATGCTCTGCATACAACATGCTCTGCATACAGCATGCTCTGCATTCAGCATGCTCTGCATACAACATGCTCTACATACAGCATGCTCTGCATACAGCATACTCTGCATACATCATGCTCTGCATACCTTACCGCATGCTTCTCAGTCACACATCTTGGGTTGTTGCCAACTCACTAGACTGTCAAGCAGTTTCATAACGTTGCCTTCTAGTCTGCTGCTTTTGCACCAGTGAACCCTCACTCAGAGAACTTAGCTTTTCTAGGATAAGGTCCCTGTAGATGAGAAAGTTCTTTTCTCCCTCCTTCTGATATTCCCTTGAGGACTCTGTCATTTGGAGGGAGCCTTTAGCTGCATAACCTCTTATGGACTTTTATTTAAGCATAACATGCTTACAGGGAAGGTTATGGTTCCACTTCAGTCGCTAATCCCGTCTGTTACCACACCTGCTCCCATAGACCTTGAGCTGTGTTGCATGACATGCAGTCCAAGCTTAGTCCTTGTTAGAGGATTTTTTGTTTACGGAGTCAATGTGTCACGGGGAAGACGTTCAACAACCAACAGAAGTGACTTGTTGTGACGCAGTGCGGCAACCTCAGCAACCCGTTAAGGAGTTGTCTGTACGACCCAGACAGTCTAGACAGATTCGGGTTGTCACTGTACTTCCTCGCTTGCCCATGATTGACAGTTCACAGACTGTGCAGCAGTATCATGATCTTGTGTCCGGCTCCGTCAAACGACTGGCTTTTTAGAGCTCCCACAAGTCATCGCTGTCTGGAGATTTTCAAATGGACTATGGATCTGACCAAGGAACTGGGCCTCCTGGTCAATTTTGAGGAGTCTCAGCTCGTTCCATCCCAGACCATTGTCTCCTTGGGTATGGATCTTCAGAGTCGAGCTTTTCGGACTTGTCCGTCGGCCCCAAGGATCTTCCAAGCCCTAGAATGCATCCAGAGCATGCTGAGAAGGAACCGATGCTTAGTCAGGCAGTGGATGAGTCTAACAGGGACACTTTCATCGCTGGCCCTGTTCATCGAGTTAGGGAGACTCCACCTCCGCCCCCTTCAGGGAGGGACTCATTCGAGGAAGTTGTTCGAGATCGCAAGGGACCTCCTCATTTGGTCAAAAGATCGAAAGTTCACGCTGGTAACGAGGCTCATTCAGGGCGATATGAATGTCATGGCAGATCGCCTCAGCCGGAAGGGTCAGGTCATCCCCACAGAGTGGACCCTTCACAAGAATGTTTGCAGCAGACTTTGGGCCCTGTGGGGTCAGCCAACCATAGATCTATTCGCTACCTCGATGACCAAGAGGCTCCTCTTGTATTGTTCTCCGATTCCAGACCCAGCAGCAGTTCACGTGGATGCCTTTCTGCTGGATTGTCCCATCTCGACCTGTATGCATTCCCGCCGTTCAAGATTGTCAACAGGGTACTTCAGAAGTTCGCCTCTCACAAAGGGACACGGCTGACGTTGGTTGCTCCCCTCTGGCCCGCGAGAGAATGGTTCACCGAGGTACTGCAATGGCTGGTCGACGTTCCCAGGACTCTTCCTCTAAGAGTGGACCTTCTGCGTCAACCTCACGTAAAGAAGGTACACCCAAACCTCCACGCTCTTCGTCTGACTGCCTTCAGACTATCGAAAGACTCTCAAGAGCTAGAGGCTTTTCGAAGGAGGCAGCCAGAGCGATTGCCAGAGCAAGGACGACATCCACTCTCAGAGTCTATCAGTCTAAATGGGAAGTCTTCCGAAGCTGGTGCAAGGCCAATGCAGTTTCCTCAACCAGTACCACTGTAACCCAAATTGCTGACTTCCTGTTACATCTAAGGAACGTAAGATCCCTATCAGCTCCTACGTTCAAGGGTTACAGAAGTATGTTGGCAGCGGTTTTCCGCCACAGAGGCTTGGATCTTTCCTCCAACAAAGATCTACAGGACCTCCTTAGGTCTTTTGAGACCTCAAAGGAACGTCGGTTGTCCACTCCAGGCTGGAATCTAGACGTGGTCCTAAGGTTCCTAATGTCATCAAGATTTGAACCGCTCCAATCAGCCTCTTTTAAGGACCTCACATTAAAAACTCTTTTCCTCGTGTGCTTGACAACAGCTAAAAGAGTAAGTGAGATCCACGCCTTCAGCAGGAACATAGGTTTCACATCTGAAACGGCTACATGTTCCTTGGCAGCTCGGTTTTTTGGCTAAAAACGAGCTTCCTTCCCGTCCTTGGCCTAAGTCGTTCGAGATCCCAAGCCTGTCCAACATGGTGGGGAACGAACTGGAGAGAGTACTTTGCCCAGTTAGAGCTCTTAAGTACTATCTAAGAAGGTCAAAACCATTACGAGGACAATCAGAAGCCTTATGGTGTGCTATCAAGAAGCCTTCTCTACCAATGTCTAAGAACGCAGTTTCTTACTACATCAGGCTTCTGATTAGAGAAGCAAATTCTCATCTGAAGGAAGAAGACCTTGCTTTGCTGAAGGTAAGGACACATGAAGTGAGAGCTGTGGCTACTTCAGTGGCCTTCAATCAGAACCGTTCTCTGCAGAGTGTTATGGATGCAACCTATTGGAGAAGCAAGTCAGTGTTCGCATCATTCTATCTCAAAGATGTCCAGTCTCTTTACGAGTACTGCTACACCCTGGGACCATTCGTAGCAACGAATGCAGTAGTAGGCGAGGGCTCAGCCACTACATTCCCATAATCCCATAACTTTTTAACCTTTCTCTTGAATACTTTTTATGGGTTGTACGGTCGGCTAAGAAGCCTTCCACATCCTTGTTGATTTGGCGGGTGGTCAATTCTTTCTTGAGAAGCGCCGAGGTTAAAGGTTGTGATGAGGTCCTTTAGTATGGGTTGCAGCCCTGTATACTTTAGCACCTTTGAGTTGATTCAGCCTCCCAAGAGGAACGCTGCACTCAGTAAGGAAGACGATCTTATTAAAGGCAGAGTAACGGTTCAAGTCGACTTCCTTACCAGGTACTTATTATTTCATTGTTATTGTGGATAACTAATTATATGAAATACGGGATACTTAGCTATCCTTTAGTCTTGTACACTGGTTTTTCACCCACCCCCCTGGGTGTGAATCAGCTACATGATTATCGGGTAAGTTTAATATTGAAAAATGTTATTTTTATTAGTAAAATAAATTTTTGAATATACTAACCCGATAATCATGATTTAATCGACCCTCCCTTCCTCCCCATAGAGAACCAGTGGACCGAGGAATAATTGAGGAGGTGTCAACAAGAAGTACTTGAGTACCTGGCCACAGGTGGCGCTGGTAAATACACCCCCTTCTAGTATTGTGATAGCTGGCGTATCCCTCCATAGAATTCTGTCGGGCAACGGAGTTGACAGCTACATGATTATCGGGTAAGTATATTCAAAAATTTATTTTACTAATAAAAATAACATTTTTCAATATTAATCTTACCCGATAATCATGTAGCTGTCAACTCTGTTGCCGACAGAAATCTACGGTCGGGGATACGCCAGCGATCGCTATACAGGTGGGGGTGAACACCACAGCGCCATCTGTGGTCAGGTACTCTAGTACTTCTTGTCAACACCACCTCAATTTTTCCTCTGTCGTGCCTCCGGCTAGACCTACATGGATACGCTGTTGATTCTGGAGTTATTGCTCACGATTTGGTGATGTATTTGCTCTAGAGTTTAGCCTTCGCTATTCAGGAAGCTATATCATTAGCTTAGCAAGTTTTTGGAATTAATTTGATTTAATTTTTGATTTAATTTTGGTACGAAGAGAGTATGAACTCTCTTTCACTTTTAAATGGCCGACCCTTCCCTTAGACGAAAGTGTTTGGTGTCGAAGAGAGTATAGACTCTCTTAATTTTGCTTAACAAAGTTATAGATTTATTTTATATCTCTCCGCCTTTTATAGGCCTCTTTGATTAACTTCCTTTTATTATAAACTTATTAAAATTAATTTTTATATTTGTTTTATATTCGACCTTTCCTAATAGTAGGCGGTCTTTTCTTGGAACCGAAGTTAATTAACTTTGAGCCCGTCATTTCGTTTTTACCTGTTAACATATTATGCTATTTTAATGTTTTTGAAAGAATTTCTTTGATAGTCTTGTACTGTTTTCAAAGTTGAACTAACGTTTTGTTTTGTCTCTGCAGTTGTTGACGTTCAGAACGTTCAACTTGCGCTCTATCGTTACGATAGAGAGAGAGTCTATCACGGTGTCACGTTGCAGTAAGAGTAAACCGATT
>NC_090731.1:10819930-10822430 GCF_036898095.1 Palaemon carinicauda
ATCTGCTATCTGCTATCGACAAAAAAAAAAAAAAAAAAAAAAAAAAAAAAAAAAAAAAAAACACTACTGCTACTGGGGCACTAAGTAGAGAGCATGCCTTCGCCACGCCAAGCAGTCTTGCTTTGCTCTTAACTCCATTACATGTGTGTGTTTTGATGCAGAAAAAAAATAAAAATAAAAAACTACTACTACTGCTACTGGGGCACTAAGTAGAGAGCATGCCTTCGCCACACCAATCAGTTCTATTTTGCACTGAACTCCATTGCATATAAGTGGTTCGATGCATATTCTTCAAAATCTCATGGATTTGTCCTTGGGTCATACCGTCACATGTATACTAAGTTTCGTTGAACTTGGTTCTGTAATTTTTGCAACCCACCAAAAAAAAAAAGAAAAAAAAAAATATTGAACGCAGCACTATCCGTCATCAACAAAAACCATATATATACGTTTCCGTCAGAAAATACCAACTAAAAATAATATATATTTTTGAAAAACAAAAGAATAATATCATCGAATGAAAAACACGTCATATAAACATGCACTCTTTGATGTACAGACATAACAAATTAACTAGCTTTTGTCCACATGCGTTAATGGGACCATAGAATCGGTTTTAATGTTGTTCCTGTTCTTAAAATATTTCATTTTAATTGTTCATTACTCTTCTCTTGTAGTTTATTTCCTTGTTTCCTTTCCTAACTGGGCAATTTTTTTTCCTTTTGGAGAAGTGTAAGATCTAATTTTATGTTGTTACCGTTCTTAAAATATTTAATTTTAATTGTTCATTACTTCTCTTGTAGTTTGTTTATTTCCTTTCCTCACTGGGCTATTTTCCCTTTTGGAGAAGCGTAAGATCTAATTTAGTGATGTTACTGTTCTTATAATATCTTATTTTAAAAGTTCATTACATATTTTGTAGTTTACTTATTTTCTTTCCTCACTGGGCTATTTTTCCCCTATTGGCAAAGCATAAGATCTGTTTTAATGTTGTTACTGTTCTTAAAATATTTTATTTCATTACTTCTCTCGTAGTTTAGTTATTTTCTTGTTCCCTTTCCTCACTGGGATATTTTTTCCCGATTGGAGAACCATGGGAAGTTTTAATATTGTTATTGTTCTTAAAATATTTTATTTCAATTGTTCATTTACTTCACTTGTAGTTTAGTTATTTCCATTCCTCACTGGAGTATTTTTCCCTCTTGGAAACCCTTGGGCTTATAGCATCCTGCTTTTCCAACTAGGGCTGTAGCTTAGCTGCTAATAATTCATAATTAATCATTAATAATATTAATAACAATAATCAACAATAATTATTAATAATAATAATAATTAATAATCTATAATTATTAACAATAATAATTAATAATAATTTATAATAATAATTAATAATAATTTTCAATAATAATTAGTAATAATCAATAACTATAATTATTAATAATTAATAATAATAGTAATAATAATAATAATAATAATAATAATTAATAATAATTCATAATAATTAATAATAATAATTATTAGTAATAATCAATTATAATTATTATTATCATTATTATTAATAATAATAATAATCAATAATTATAATTATTATTATTAATAATAATTATAAAAATAATAATAATAATAATAATAATTCCTATATGGACGCATACTACATTTGCAAGTATGAAGCAAATGTAGTTGAAACGATCAAACAATTTCGTAGTTCTCAGTGGCCATTTCAAAAATAGTCTACAGCGACAGGGCTCAATTTCCTGAACACTTCCAGTATACGAATGTAATATCCTTCGTATGTGGCATTTAAAAATGGTGACACGAATTCTCATGGCACTTCAATGCTTTTTGTTCTCGTTATTTCAGAATATTTCGTATATTATTATATTATTATTATTATTATTATTATTATTATTATTATTATTATTATTATTATTACAAGCTAAGCTACAACCCTAGTTGGAAAAGCAGGATGCTGTAAGCCTTAGAGCTCCAACAGGGAAAAGTAACCCAGTGAGGAAAGGAAATAAGCAGATTATCATTATTATTATTATCATTATTATTGTTATTGTGATTATTATTACTATTATTATTATTATTACAAGCTAAGCTACAACCCTAGTTGGAAAAGCAGGATGCTGTAAGCCTTAGAGCTCCAACAGGGAAAAGTAACCCAGTGAGGAAAGGAAATAAGCAGATTATCATTATTATTATTATCATTATTATTATTATTATTATTATTACAAGCTAAGCTACAACCCTAGTTGGAAAAGCAGGATGCTGTAAGCCTTAGAGCTCCAACAGGGAAAAGTAACCCAGTGAGGAAAGGAAATAAGCAGATTATCATTATTATTATTATCATTATTATTGTTATTGTGATTATTATTACTATTATTATTACTATTACTAGCTAAGCTACAACCCTAGTTGGAAAAGCAGGATGCTGTAAGCCTTAGAGCTCCAACAGGGAAAAGTAACCCAGTGAGGAAAGGAAATAAGCAGATTA
>NC_090731.1:10829930-10854930 GCF_036898095.1 Palaemon carinicauda
GAACTACTTCTCGGGCGGGTCCATATCAATCATCTAACGAAACATTTTCATTATAACTTATACAATTCCTTAATTGTAGCATCTTCCAAATCATATGATCTTGTGAAAAGTAATGTCTTTAGTTTCTTCTTAAATTCAATTGCTCCCTTTAGGTCCTTCATTTCAGTTGGCAGTTTATTATAATGTCTAGGCGCACAGTAGCTAAAAGCCCTTTTACCAAATTTACTATTTGTTCTTGGTTCAGATAGTCTGTTTGTCACTCATGTGTCTTATGGTAACATCTGTTTCTAGTTCTAGTTTTTTCATGCATTCTTTTAGATATTTTGGTTCATTTTGGTTCAGTATCTTGAACGTTAGTAAGAGTAGCTTGTATTCGATTATCTCCTTTACCGGCAGCCAGTGTAATATAATTAGTGCAGGGGTAATTCTATCCCTATTGTGTAGTCCTTTCATTAATCTAGCGGCTTTGTTACCAACCTCTGCAATTTCTCTTCACTGACCACTATTAACACAGTATATTTTACAAACATCAGCCTTTTCACGTTGGTTCAGATAGTCTATGTTCCTTTAAATGATAAAGGAAGGGGATAAGCTGAAATCTTAAGAGTAAAATCTACATTAAACGAAGAGATAGAAAATTGTTTGTAATTGAAGTAAATACACGTAAACACTTTCATGATCAGATGCCCCCAAATAAAAGACGAATATGGATAATGATGACTAAAGTAAGTATATTGAATCATTTTTTAATTTATACTAAAGTCGAGAGTCCGAACTGTATTAGGCACTAGCCTAATTAAATTTCAAGAATCATTGTAGAAGTGACTGTTATTATTATTATTATTATTATTATTATTATTATTATTATTATTATTATTATTACTATCCAAGCTACAACCCTAGTTGGAAAAGCAAGATGCTATAAGCCCAGGGGCTCGAACAGGGAAAAATAGCCCAGTGAGGAAAGGAAATAAGGAAATAAATAAATGAAGAGAACAAATTAACAATAAATCATTCTAAAAAATGTAACAACGTCAAAACAGACATGTCACATAGAAACTATTAACAACATCAAAAACAAATATGTCATAAATAAACTATAAAAAGACTCATGTCCGCCTGGTCAACAAAAAAAAAACATTTGCTCCAACTTTGAACTTTTGAAGTTCTACTGATTCAACTACCCGATTAGGAAGATCATTCCACAACTTGGTAACAGCTGGAATAAAACTTCTAGAGTACTGTTCCCCCAATAATTCATATTCGTAAAAGAGAAAAGGACTCAAAGACTGGGATTTCGTGGCTTAATAGGATGTGTAAGGTATGTTTGAATGAAGGAAAAGTTCTAAACAAATAGCTATCAGGAATAATTGATATTTTGGATAGAATAAAGCTGATAGTAGAGGTGATTGTAAGAGTTATAGAATTATATTTTTCGTATCAATAAAAGGAATTGCACATAATTTGACAGATGGACATCACGAACAACCTTCTGGACACCCCGACGATACAAAAGAAACCGAGGAAGACAAAATACCCGCTGGCGAGATGACTTAGACCAACATAAGCAACAGTGGCACAGAATAGCTTGCGATAGAAGTCTGTGGAGGAAGCTGGGGAAGGCCTACATCCAACAAAGGACTTTTGAAGGCTGAAATGATGATGATAAAGAAAAATGACAAAGAATTATAGAAGAATAGTTTTCAGGTATCAATAAAAGGAACTGCACATAATTTGACTGAGTTATAAAGAAAGATGACAATAGAAAATTGACAAGGAAAGAGCAAAATGGGTCAGACAAGAAAGAAGTTATGTAGACTCATTATTTCTATGGATGAAATAGTTGTGCGAGATGATGAGTCTATATACACAAAGCTGTACATAGTTTACATGGACACGAAGGCACTGGTATTCATAGCACGAGTGTCCACAAGAGAGAGTTAAATTGCGTAGTGGTGCTGAGCTATTCTGTGTAGGTATAGAGTATAAGTGTATATGAAGTGGCTATGATATGAAAGAATTTTGCAAAGAAGCATCGTCATAGATTTAATAATTGTTATTTTGTCGGTGATTATAACGTTGTTCCATTCCTTTGCCACTAACCCAAACAAATAGAGAACCCCCCACATACGCACATATATATACATACATACATACATACATACATATATATATATATATATATATATATATATATATATATATATATATATATATATATATATATATATATATATATATATAAAATCATCAGCCGTTGTTAATCCAGTGAAGGATAAAGGACTCAGACATGTCCTTTCCTTCGCGTTTGTTTACCAGTTTATAATTACTATATATATATATTATATATATATATATATATATATATATATATATATATATATATATATATATATACACATACACACACACACACACACATATATATATATATATATATATATATATATATATATATATATATATATATATATATATATAGTAATTATGTTTATCATTATCTGTCAAGTTGCAACCACGGTGGGAAAACCAAAACGCTACATGACCAATGATTAAAGTGGCGAAAAACTAAAAGAAATATAAAAACAAAATAGACAACGTAACAGAAAAGAGTTAATAATGAAGACGAAGCCCATTAAATCTTAAAGGGAAACTCGGTGCAAATTTCTTTCAACAAGAAAACGTTTAAATAAATCCAGTTTCAAGATGGTAGAATTACCTACAGTGTGGTAGACCTACCGAGGGCAAATATTTGCCAGGGAACTTGAATAGGACTATGGTTTTATGCAACAATTAAAAATTCGTAGGGTCCTACAGCTAAACCGGGTAACAAGGCTCAAAACACAGGTAACTAAATAAAATCATTTGCTCCTGTTACACAAATCATGAAAAATATCATAATATAAATTCTCTTATATACATATACGAAGATATTAGCAACATAGCCTTCACGTGGTGGCTACACAGACTGGATGTCATACAATTCTGATTCATTTCAT
Organism: Palaemon carinicauda; assembly: GCF_036898095.1. Taxonomy (NCBI): domain Eukaryota; kingdom Metazoa; phylum Arthropoda; class Malacostraca; order Decapoda; family Palaemonidae; genus Palaemon; species Palaemon carinicauda. Next base: position 10,832,930 of record NC_090731.1, read on the forward strand.
GAAATTAAAGAAACACTCACTGCATAGGCCTATATGTGGTAAGATGGATCCTCTACTTCTTAACCTTGTTCCAACCCAGGAGTTTTGCCAAGTTCCAACTTCATTCGCAAAAAGGAAAAACTACTGTGTATCATTGTCTACATAGGCATCAAGCTTATTTTCTAGAGCAAATCCTGTGTAGGCCTATTCACAAAACGAAATTAACAGTGGGCAAATAACACATCACCCACCAGTTTACAATGTTTGAAAAGTTTCAATAGCAAAAACATACACTTCTACACAAGTTTATAGACGAGTTCAATACTTAGTGGCTAGATTCTAGCGATTTCTCTACGAAACTGAATATCGAAGGCAGTGCTTTAAAAGCAGCCAGACCCTTGCAAAAGACAAACTGCAAACTCGGGAACAGATGTTTAACTACTGGCAAAGTTCCAATAAACTACAAATTATAAGTTCTAAAAATTGCAGGGACATGAGCTACCACACCCATTGGCTAATGGAGAAATTTTAACAGATTTTCCATCTCTTGAATTATTACGGAAACTTTTCCTCAAATGAAAATAAAAATGCCAAACCCAGATACGTGTCAAGATAATTATATTGGAAACATCAATATTGACAAGAGAAAAGGCGAGTCTTTTTCATTTTAGAAAACGTGTCAAGATAACTATATTGGAAACATCAATATTGACAAGAGAAAAGGCGAGTAATTTTAATTTTAGAAAACGTGTCAAGATAATTATATTGGAAACATCAATATTGACAAGAGGAAAGGCGAGTCTTTTTCATTTTAGAAAACGTGTCAAGATAATTATATTGGAAACATCAATATTGACAAGAGGAAAGGCGAGTCTTTTTCATTTTAGAAAACGTGTCAAGATAACTATATTGGAAACATCAATATTGACAAGAGGAAAGGCGAGTCTTTTTCATTTTAGAAAACGTGTCAAGATAACTATATTGGAAACATCAATATTGACAAGAGAAAAGGCGAGTCTTTTTCATTTTAGAAAACGTGTCAAGATAACTATATTGGAAACATCAATATTGACAAGAGAAAAGGCGAGTCATTTTCATTTTAGAAAACGTGTCAAGATAACTATATTGGAAACATCAATATTGACAAGAGTAAAAGGCGAGTCTTTTTCATTTTAGAAAACGTGTCAAGATAACTATATTGGAAACATCAATATTGACAAGAGGAAAGGCGAGTCTTTTTCATTTTAGAAAACGTGTCAAGATAATTATATTGGAAACATCAATATTGACAAGAGAAAAGGCGAGCCTTTTTGCATTTTAGAAAACGTGTCAAGATAAATATATTGGAAACATCAATATTGACAAGAGAAAAGGCGAGCCTTTTTGCATTTTAGAAAACGTGTCAAGATAACTATATTGGAAACATCAATATTGACAAGAGTAAAAGGCGAGTCTTTTTCATTTTAGAAAACGTGTCAAGATAACTATATTGGAAACATCAATATTGACAAGAGAAAAGGCGAGTCTTTTTCATTTTAGAAAACGTGTCAAGATAACTATATTGGAAACATCAATATTGACAAGAGGAAAGGCGAGTCTTTTTCATTTTAGAAAACGTGTCAAGATAACTATATTGGAAACATCAATATTGACAAGAGAAAAGGCGAGTCTTTTTCATTTTAGAAACGTGTCAAGATAGAAAACGTGTCAAGATAATTATATTGGAAACATCAATAATGACAAGAGAAAAGGCGAGTAATTTTCATTTTAGAAAATTAGGAACCGTAATCGACAACACTATTACACTAACACAAAGGAAAATATCTTAAGAACATCTTATGAATGGTTTCACCCTCTTTGATGAGGATTACCTCATCGAGGCCCAGCTGTTTTCATGGTATAGGCGAGCTATGACAGAGAGAGAATCCAAACCTACCAGAGAACAGACACTGGTGGGTGCTATTATAGTATGCTATATACCGTCGAATTTCTACTATAGTATGTTATCTAACGTCAATGTTAATCCTCCCTGTTTGATGAGGATTATCAAACAGATTACTTTCCACAAGTATGTTATCCTCATTGGACTTTAATGATAGTTTAATAATATTTATTGGAAGGATAACATGGTACATAATTATAAGGAGTTTGTAGGTTACGTTAGGTTGGGTTAGGTTAGGTTGGGTTGAGTTAGGTTAGGTTAGATTAGGTTATGTTATCAAGTCGGTAGTGATCCTTCTTATTAGAAGCGGATTAGCAAGTAGACCGTATTCTTAGGGACTGATGGTAGGTATCATACTACAGTCAGGCAGGGGTGGTAGATAGCAAAATCGGCGGTAGATAGCATACTATAATAGCACCCACTGGTGTCATATCTGTGTATATAGATACTTGCTGTATATACTATGTAAATTTACTTAATAAAAAAATAATTATGATCAAACTCACTAAATACAGACAACTAATTAAACAAAATTGGTCTAAATCCAGCAATACAGGAAATTAATTAAAACAGAATGGGACTGAAGTCACCAAAACAGACAACTAATTAAACGAAAAGGGATTAAAATCACCAAATGACAGACAACTAATTAAATGAAATGGAATAAAATCACCAATAATCAGACAACTAATTAAATAAAATAGACTAAAATCACCAATAATCAGACAACTAATTAAATAAAATAGACTAAAATCACCAATAATCAGACAACTAATTAAATAAAATAGACTAAAATCACCAATAATCAGACAACTAATTAAATAAAATAGACTAAAATCACCAATAATCAGACAACTAATTAAATAAAATAGACTAAAATCACCAATAATCAGACAACTAATTAAATAAAATAGACTAAAATCACCAATAATCAGACAACTAATTAAATAAAATAGACTAAAATCACCAATAATCAGACAACTAATTAAATAAAATAGACTAAAATCACCAATAATCAGACAACTAATTAAATAAAATAGACTAAAATCACCAATAATCAGACAACTAATTAAATAAAATAGACTAAAATCACCAATAATCAGACAACTAATTAAATAAAATAGACTAAAATCACCAATAATCAGACAACTAATTAAATAAAATAGACTAAAATCACCAATAATCAGACAACTAATTAAATAAAATAGACTAAAATCACCAATAATCAGACAACTAATTAAATAAAATAGACTAAAATCACCAATAATCAGACAACTAATTAAATAAAATAGACTAAAATCACCAATAATCAGACAACTAATTAAATAAAATAGACTAAAATCACCAATAATCAGACAACTAATTAAATAAAATAGACTAAAATCACCAATAATCAGACAACTAATTAAATAAAATAGACTAAAATCACCAATAATCAGACAACTAATTAAATAAAATAGACTAAAATCACCAATAACTCAGACAACTAGTTAAATAAAATAGACTAAAATCACCAATAATCAGACAACTAATTAAATAAAATAGACTAAAATCACCAATAATCAGACAACTAATTAAATAAAATGGATTAAAATCACCAATACATCAGACAACTAATTAAATAAAATAGACTAAAATCACCAATAATCAGACAACTAATTAAATAAAATAGACTAAAATCACCAATAATCAGACAACTAATTAAATGAAATGGAATAAAATCACAATAACCAGACAACTTATTAAATAAAATAGACTAAAATCACCAATAATCAGACAACTAATTAAATAAAATAGACTAAAATCACCAATAATCAGACAACTAATTAAATAAAATAGACTAAAATCACCAATAATCAGACAACTAATTAAATGAAATGGAATAAAATCACCAATAACCAGACAACTTATTAAATAAAATAGACTAAAATCACCAATAATCAGACACCTAATTAAATAAAATGGAATAAAATCACCAATAATCAGACAACTAGTTAAATAAAATAGACTAAAATCACCAATAATCAGACAACTAATTAAATAAAATAGACTAAAATCACCAATAATCAGACAACTAATTAAATGAAATGGAATAAAATCACCAATAACCAGACAACTTATTAAATAAAATAGACTAAAAATCACCAATAATCAGACACCTAATTAAATAAAATGGAATAAAATCATCAATAATCAGACAACTATTTAAATAAAATAGACTAAAATCACCAATAATCTGCCAACTAATTAAATAAAATAGACTAGTCACCAAAACAGACATCTAATTCAGGATAAAAAAAAAAGATAAAAAAATCTAGGGTGAGCTAGCGACTTCTCCTGGCATGAAACACCCAACTGTCTTTCAAGCAGAAAAGACCCAGAAACCACCTGCTGATACTATAAGAAGCTCCATACATAACTTCGAGTCCAAAAGAAAAGGTATTCATTTATAACTTTGCTTTTAAAAGCGTCAATGACTGATAACGATGGTCTACGTTGGTCTAGTCTTGTGTGACTATGCTTCTAAACCACGTGACTTTCATAAAGGGCGTAACACTCGGTAATGATTTACGAGTCTTCGTAAGCACAATCATGGAGACGTTTAAACCTATTAGAATGAATACTAAAGAGAGAGAGAGAGAGAGAGAGAGAGAGAGAGAGAGAGAGAGAGAGATCGAGAGAGAGAGAGAGGATGCAAATAAAGTCGAGAGAGAGAGAGAGAGAGAGAGAGAGAGGAGAGAGAGAGGAGAGAGAGAGAGAGAGAGAGAGAGAGAGAGAGAGAGAGAGAGAGATGCTAATAATATCGGGCAGACGAAATGGAAGGAGAGAGAGAGAGAGAGAGAGAGAGAGAGAGAGAGAGAGAGAGAGAGAGAGAGGATGCAAATAAAGTCGAGAGAGAGAGAGAGAGAGAGAGAGAAGGAGAGAGAGAGAGAGAGAGAGAGAGAGAGAGAGAGAGATGCTAATAATATCGGGCAGACGAAATGGAAGGAGAGAGAGAGAGAGAGGAGAGAGAGAGATGAGAGAGAGAGAGAGAGAGAGAGAGAGGAGAGAGAGAGATGACAATAGGATTGTAAATAAAGTCGGGCAGACGAGAGAGAGAGAGAGAGAGAGAGAGAGAGAGAGAGAGAGAGAGAGAGAGAGAGAGAGAGATGACAATAAGATGCTAATAATATCGGGCAGACGAAATGGAAGGAGAGAGAGAGAGAGAGAGAGAGAGAGAGAGAGAGAGAGAGAGAGAGAGAGGAGAGAGAGAGAGAGAGAGAGAGAGAGAGAGAGAATAGGAAGCAAATAAAGTCGGGCAGACGAAATGAGAGAGAGAGAGAGAGAGAGAGAGAGAGAGAGAGAGAGAGAGAGAGAGAGCAGGGGTCATTGGTAAGGTTGGGCATGGCAAGACTTGAGGTCAATGGGTGCCCAGTGAACCCTCCTCCAATCTCCCTCATTTCCTCCCTCCGTGCCTGCTGCTGCTTCCCTCCTCCTCCTCCTCCCTGCCTTCCTATGTGATTCTCCCTTAAACCCGTCCTTCCTCCTCCTCCCTACACCCAGTCAGCCATCCCTTCAACCACTTGTTTGTCTCTCTCTCTCTCTCTCTCTCTCTCTCTCTCTCTCTCTCTCTCTCTCTCTCTCTCTTACCCTACGAGAACCCACTATTTTTAGCTCACTTTATCGAATTCCATTACACCGTCAGGCAGGTATCATTAAGATTTAATTTCTCTTCCAAACCAGTTTCAATTATATATCGATTTTCTTTCGTAAAATAAAAAAAAAAAAAACATTAACACTAAAAGAAAGAGCACAATGTGACTTTTCTTAGTTATCACCCAAAACAAACACACGCACAAACACTTGCGTGTAAATGTTCAATTTTCACGAAACATCTCAAAATAACCTATTTTTTTTTTCAACAGCACAATCCTTTCGCTTGCGTAACACCACTCGCGTCTTTATATTGAATAAAAGCTCTTATGATCGTCGTCACGATAAGACGAATCTACTAAATAATCTTAACACCACGTTCCGCCTCATGGTGCACCTTCAGGTAATCCGAGGGACTCCAATCTCACTGCAACGTGAAGCCAAACTGGAGTCCCAAAAGCGATAGTCTTGTCATCTTATTTCATTCTTCTCCCTCGACCAATCCAGACGGAGAAAACGCCTCAACGTCATCGTTATCCGTGACGTAGCGGTGACGTAGCGGTGACGTAGCGCGAAGGGGCGGCGCCCTAAGTACATGAAAGCCGGTGGTCTAGATTCAAAGGCACTTTGGCGATATTACAGATCATACCTTCACTCGTTTGTACGATAGCAATAGTATTTATAGAGAAAATAAATAGAATACTTCATATTGGGCAAATAAACAAAACAAAAACAAAGTTTAGCGGGGACCGTGGTCACGTGTTTCAACCCATCCCGTGCTTGCTCCGCCCCCATCCCATCCCCCCGAACCAACCCGCCAAGGAACATCCTGCCACCCCCCAACCACTAACGACATCTACACCCGCTACCACAAGATTCTCCCTTCTGCACCAAGATACTTAATACCTGTTTGTAACTTTAAAAACATTATGAAGGACTCCGTGCAACTCGCACTATAATTATGATCCGGAAAAGTGATATAATAAACATCAGGGGTGACTGAACTTGGCCGTGTACTTTTTTTTTTCTTTTTTTTTTATTCTGAATGATAGCCTTGTGTATTCGGTCGTTTTTTTTTATATCCCTTCCTGCTCTATAAACCACTTGGTCGACAGATAATTTCTCCTTTTATCTATTTATAATAGTTATCGGTAGTTATCTTATCTATATATTGAAAGGTTCTCTGAAAACAAGTGCACACACACACGGCTATCTATCTATCTATCTATCTATCTATATATATATATATATATATATATATATATATATATATATATATATATATATATATATATATATATATATATATATATATATATATATATATATATATATATATATATATATATATATATATATATATATATATATATATATATTTATATATATATATATATATACATATATATATATATATATATATATATATATATATATATATATATATAGATATATATATATATATATATATATATATATATATATATATATATATATATATATATATATATATATATATATATGAATTTGAGATTTCATCGTGTGAAAATAACATAAAGAACAACCTTCGGGTTGTTCTCAGTAATCAGGATGAGTCAAAGTATGTAGGGGAATTTGACGTGTTGCTGATGCGTCTTCACGATTAAAGTATGAATGTGACAGTGATCATTGAGATGTAGATATTCCCATGGCCAACCCCAGAGGAATATCAACATGTTTAGACACCCCCCCCCCCTCTCTCTCTCTCTCTCTCTCTCTCTCTCTCTCTCTCTCTCTCTCTCTCTCTCTCTCTCTCTCTCTCTCTCTCTTGAGTGTATACACACACACATGTATATATATATATATATATATAATATATATATATATATATATATATATATATATATATATATATATATATATATATATATATATATATATATATATATGTGTGTGTGTGTGTGTGTGTGTGTGTGTGTGTGTGTGTGTGTGTGCGCGTGTGTGTGTGTGTCCACAGTACAACCAAAGAATGTGAGTAAAACAACATAAAACCAAAGAAATGACGTTTAACCCCCTTACATAAGACTAGCTCGGAAGGAGTCAGCACAACTACTGCCCTCTGGTGATGAGAGAGAGAGAGAGAGAGAGAGAGAGAGAGAGAGAGAGAGAGAGAGAGAGAGAGAGAGTAGCGAGTAGGGGGAACTGAGGAAGATCGCTCCTTGACTAGAAACCACGCAGTCTCCTCCTCGCTTTATTTTCATTTCTAATTTCTTAAACTTTATTGGATAATTAACATAAGCCAACTGAAGAACCTTTTAATCTAGACTGGTAAATTATAACACCAAGTTCTAAATTGAACACATACACTGTTCATTATTATAATCATTATTCGGTTAGACTAAACACTAAATACCTTGAAGGACATTGACTTGCATAGCAGGCGTTGGCAAAAACACATTACCCATATGGGTATGTGTGGAGAGGACAAAATAAACGAGCGAGAAATGACAGGCGTTACATAATTGCATGCAAAGTCAAAGCTAGGCGAATCACAACCTACAACACAAGGGGCATTATTGGATGATTTTGCAATTGCATGATACATATTTCTATAAATATAAATAAAGGGATTGACTTTTTATGGATGGGCGCAGTAGCTTTTAAACTTGCTAAGATAGGGGTTCATTCCATAGCCTAGCAGTAACAGGGGTAAAAGATTTCTCCATTATTATTATTATTATTATTATTATTATTATTATTATTTGATCAGTTACACGTTAGTTGGAAAAGCAGGATGCTATAAGCCCAGGGGGCTCCATTAAGGAAAATAGCCCAGTGAGGAAAGGAAAAAGGAAAATAAAATATTTTAAGAAGAGTAACAACATTAAAATAAATATCCCCAATATAAGCTATAAAATGATAAGTAATATAAATTGGTGTGCCCGAGTGTACCCTTAAAATGAGATCTCTAACTCAAAACAGTATAAGACCAACATACAGAGGCTAGGGCACTAACCAAGACTAGAGAACAATGGTTTGATCTTAGAGTGTCCTTCTCCTAAAAAGAGTTGCTTACAACAGCTAGAGTCTATCTTTACTAAATTGAAAGTAGCCGCTGATCTATTACAATGCAGTACTTCATCCTTTGAGTGACAAAAAATTTTCCGTGTTAAGAATAGGCCCGACTATCCGATATGTATGTGAGCAAAGGAAAAATGAGCCGTAACCAAAGAATATATTGTAGTACTCTTGCTTGAGGGCAGTCCTACACCAGGATACGCTGTTCTATCTTATTTCTATTCCACTTGTTTTTGTTTTCAAATTTTAATAATCTTTATATGAAAGATCTGGTCTAATGTTGTTACTGTTAGTAAAATATTTAATTTTACCTGTTTATTACCTCTCTTGTAGTTTATTTACTTCTATGTATCCTTTACTTACATGACTATTTTTCCCTGTTGGAGCCGTTGGGTTTATAGCACCTTGCTTTTCCAACTAGGGTTATAGCTTATATTCTAATAATAATAATAATAATAATAATAATAATAATAATAATAATAATAATAATAATAATAATAATAATAATAATAATAACAATAATAATATCTGGCCAGTCAAAGAACCCGATTTCTCTCTTTACCAATCAGGTTCTAAATAAACATAAGGTCAGGTTACATCTAAGAAAGGAAGTAAAGACCATGTAACCTTTTCGTCAAATCAGGAGAAACTTTTACAAGTACCCCAAACTGAATAAACTAATTAGTAAATATATTTCTATCTTTTGAGTAGAAATCGCGTAAGCTGACCCGTGATGAGAATAAAATAAGTATTATCGCCACAAAAGAGAAAATGAAAAGACTAATAGTAGTACTTTCGTAGATTTAGTGACATCGAAGGACTCGCAATGAGATCGTATTTATACAGAGGAATAGGATATCACAGCTACTAGTTTCTTGATAAATCCAGAGAAGTCAGATTTTCTATAAGAGGATAATACCTCGTTAACGGAAAACAGACCAGGACTTAAGGATAAATTGTGGCTTTGGGTACAAACAACTGAAAATTGATTGATTGATTGATTTAAAGTTTTCAGGCATCCTGACATCTGAGGTCATTGACGCCGGTAACATTTAATTTATGTATACAAAAATAAAAAAATAAAATAAAAAATTAAAGAGTATTCAATTAAAATCATAAAAGTTGAATGTCATCAAAGTTAAATATTTTTCAGAAGACTTGCTTCTGAAATAAATCTAAAAATGCCACTTGCATGGTAGGACACATCATTTCCAAGAATCTTGGCAAGGATGAACCTGCCACCCTCACCTCGAGCCTCAACAAATATCTATTCCTAAAGTTGTTATAATTATGGCATTCGGTCAACAGCAACTGAAAAGCATTCAACAATATTCCTTTCAGTAAAGTCATTAACATGGATTATTTTACTCGTCCCTGACCAGCCAATTCTACGACTATCTTGACATGCTCGGTCCCTAGGTCAAGGGGGTACATACGCACACACACACACACACACACACATATATATATATATATATATATATATATATATATATGTATATATATATATATATATACACATTTATATACATATATATATATATATATATATATATATATATATATATATATATATATATATATATACATATGTATACATATATATATATATATATACATGTATGTATGTATGTATGTATATACAGTATACATGAATATATATGTATATACGTCCAGATATTAACATTAAACGTTTAAAGTCTTAAAGGGCACTCATGAATGGCAAAGGAAAGGGGCAGTGACATTAACCTAGCAAGAAGGACAATACCCTAGAGATTGGGCATATATACATATAATCAGTAACCAAACCCTTCTCCATCCAGGGAGGGCCAGGCAATGGCTGCTGATGACTCGGCAGATAGACCTATAGGCTTACTTAAAACCCTAACCTTAGCTTACAAGGATGGTGAGGTTGCAGACACTACAATAAACTATCGAGCTTGAGTGGGATTCGAACCCTAGCCGAACAGACCGACAGAGATCGGGGCTGATAAATATGTTAAGTTTTAATATGCCTTTTTAAAGACATATGTCATGTGATACATCACAGAGCAACTATATAATTTCTGCTTGATTGCATAAAGCAATTTCTTTATAATCCTAAAGAATATCCAACTCGTTTTTATAATATCTCAAAAGTTTATAAACGTTAGTGAAACTCATGTCAAAACAGCTGACACTAAAATATTTCTATGTTATTCACATTATATGAATGGGCAATGAAATAAATTGCAAAAAAAATGCATATCCAGATTAAGGAATTATATAAGTCATAACATGACATTTTCTTAAATCTCATAGATTATGATCTCACTGCACACGATATAAGAGATATTGTCTAGGCACATTGTATTTAAGTAATTATACGAGGTATAAAATACAATGTACATTTATTAAAAGGCTGCAAAGGTCCTTGTTTATTTTACATTCCAAATGGAAGATTGTACCATTTTTTTTTCTTTTCTTTTTTTATTTGATTCAAAGAATTTCAAAACTTTTGACAAATTAAACTAGGGGCTCAAAGAGCCTTTCAAATATCATCTCATTGCTGACTTGGCACATTTTATCATTATCATTATTATCATTATTATTATTATTATTATTATTATTATTAATAATAATATTATAATTTTTACTAGCCAAGCTACAACCTTAGTTGGAAAAGCAAGATGCTATAAGCACAAGGGCTCCAACAGGGAAAAATAGCCCAGTGAGGAAAGGAAATAAGGAAATAAATAAATGATGAGAAAAAATTCACCTTAAATCTTTCTAAAAACAGTAACAACGTCAAAACAGATATGACATATATAAACTATAAAAATAATTATGTCAGCCTGTTCAACATAAAAACATTTACTGTTATTAAAGAATGTTAGAAGTAAAAAGATATTTCCGTGAACAGAAATTATGTCCACCTCTTCGGATATCTATAAAAAAAAAAAATCCTAAATTGGTTACAATTGAAAATACAACAATGAGTTAGTTATTGAAACCAGATAATACAACAATGAGTTAGTTATCGAAACCAGAAAATACAACAACAATGAGTTAGTTATTGAAACCAGAAAATACAACAATGGGTTAGTTATTGAAACCAGAAAATACAACAATGAGTTAGTTATTGAAACCAGAAAATACAACAATGCAGTGAGCTAGAAATGGGTACATGTGTTGTTGTTGTTGTTGTTGTTTGGGGGGTTCAGAATAGCGCAATAAACATCTGGTGTGCATTCACGGCTTAATCCTTTCCTTGAATTAACATACTGGATATATTTAACCAAAAGGCTCCTTCAGTAGCATGGGAGACGTCTCATTTTCTTATTTTTGGATGTCTGGAAAAAGCATTCAATTGGTTTTTACATCAAGTACATTATTTTCCCATTCATAAATAGCTTATTTGCAAATCATGTATTTAAAACTAACGAATGTCTGTGAACGCTTGAAGAACTTATTTCTCTCTCTCTCTCTCTCTCTCTCTCTCTCTCTCTCTCTCTCTCTCTCTCTCTCTCTCTCTCTCTCTGGTCTGATTAAGACCGGGAAGAAAAAAATATTCGTGTTAATAAATTAAAATAAAATATATGATAAATTTAAACGATTAATAATAAATAAATTAAGAGGTAAAAATTTGATAAATAGTAATATAAATCTTATGTATAAAACCTGATTCTCAAAAAAAGTTAAAATCCTAAAAACTGGGAAATTCTTATAGACTCTTTCACTCGCACGTGAATGAATCATTATTCACTCGCACGTGGATGAATCATTATTCACTCGCACGTGGATGAATCATTATTCACTCGCACGTGGATGAATCATAATTCAATCGTACGTAGATGAATCATTATTCACTCGCACGTGGATGAATCATTATTCACTCGCACGTGGATGAATATTCACTCATACGTGGATGAATCATAATTCAATCGTACGTAGATGAATCATTATTCACTCGCACGTGGATGAATATTCACTCGCACGTGGATGAATCATTATTCACTCGCACGCGGATGAATCATTATTCACTCGCACGTGGATGAATCATTATTCACTCGCACTTGAAAATCAGATATGTCACTGACCTTCCAAGATGTAGAATTCCAATGAAAGTTTATTCAATTTAATTCATTCGCTTCATTAAATAGGCTTATTATAACTTTTGCTTGAGAGCACTCGTGCAAAAGGATATATTTCTGTCTCTAATCAAGCGTAATGTCTTGTATTAATATTTTTCATTTGTTCTGGCGTGATTCATATTTTCATCTAGAACTCTGAATATATCCATCTATCCATCCATCTATATATTTATCTACATTTTTACACACCCACTCACCAAGACAAACACATATGTATGCTATATACAGTGCATATATTATTATTATTATTATTATTATTAGAAGCTAACTACAACCCTAGTTAGAAAAGCAGGATGCTATAAGCCCAAGGGCGCCAACAGACAAAAATAGCCCAGTGAGGAAAGGAAAGAAGGAAATAAACACACTACAAGAGAAGTAATACAATCAAAATAAAATATTTTAAGAACAGTAACAACATTAAATTAGGTCTTCCATATATAAACTATAAAAACTTAAAAAACCACAAGAGGAAGATAAATAAGATAGAACAGCGTGCCCGAGTGTACCCTAGAGCAAAAGAACTCTAATCGAAGACAGTGGAAGACCATGGTACAGAGGCTATGGCACTACCCAAGACTAGAAAACAATGGTTTGATTTTGGAGTGTCCTTCTCCTAGAAGAGCTGCTTACCATAGCTAGAGAGTCTCTTCTACCATAACGAAGAGCAAAGTAGCAACTGGACAATTACAGTGCAGTAGACAACCACTTGAGCGAAGAATTATTTGGTAATCTTAGTATTGCCAGGTGTATTAGGACAGGAGAATATGGAAAGAATATGCCAGACTATTCGGTGAATGTGTAGGCAAAGACAGAATGAGCCGTAACCAGAGAGGGATCCAATGTTGTACTGTCTGGCCAGTCAAAGGATCCAATAACTCTCTAGCGTTAGTATCTTAACGGGTGACTGGTGCCCTGGCCAACCTTCTACCAATAAATGTACTCCAAAATCAAGCCATTGTTCTCTAGCCTTGGGTAGTGTCATAGCCTCTGTACCATGGTCTTCCACTGTCTTGGGTTAGAGTTCTCTTGCTTGAGGGTACACTCAGGCACACTGTTCTATCTAGTTTCTCTTCCTCTTGTTTTGTTAAAGTTTTTATAGTTTATATAGGAAATATTTATTTTAATGTAATTATTATTCTTAAAGTAATTTATTTTTCCTTGTTTCCCTTCCTCACTAGGCTATTTTCCCTGATGGGGCACCTGGACTTATAGCATCCTGCTTTTCCAACTAGGGTTATAGCTTATTATTTAATAGTAATATATATATATATATATATATATATATATATATATATATATATATATATATATATATATATATACTGTACATATCCATATACATAAGTATATATATATATATATATATATATATATATATATATATATATATATATATATATATATATATATATATACACTGTACATATCCATTTACATAAGTATATATATATATATATATATATATATATATATATATATATATATATATATATATATATATATATTATGCATGTATGTGTATTCGTATACATACAAATATTACACACCAAACATACACATGTCAGCATTTGTCATCCATTCTACTTTCATATACACAATCATACTATACCGCCTCTGAAACTATCAAGCGATCTCTACGTTAACCCGTACCTACATAATTACACCAACACATTAAGCATAACATTCACCAAGAAGCCTCTTCCATCCCCCACCCCCCTGAACCCCCCAGCAGGGCCACTCCTCCCCCAACAGGGAGTGGGGGAGGGGACGAGCCTTAGTCACGGCCCTAATACACAAGAGGAGCCAAATTGGCTTTTATTTATAAACTCCGACAACCTCGAAGCTGCTCATCGGGCTAAATATAGTCCACCTGTGCATGTTGTAACGCTTTTTATGAAGGGAAATAAAGTTTTTCCTCTGTGATGAGGCAGTATATGGGCGGCTCTATATATAGAGACTTTATATGCGATGTTATATTCTTCAAAGGTAGCTTTTCTTCTTCTTTTCTCTCTCTCCTGTCTGATTGTGTGTGTGTGTTCGTTCTATATATAGGGACTTTAAGCAATGTTACATTCTTCATAGATATCTTTTCTTCTTCTTTTCTCTCTCTCCTGTCTGACTGTGTGTGTGCGTGTGTTCGTTCTATATATAGGGACTTTAAGCAATGTTACATTCTTCATAGATATCTTTTCTTCTTCTTTTCTCTCTCTCCTGTCTGACTGTGTGTGTGTGCGTGTGTTCGTTCTATATATAGGGACTTTAAGCAATGTTACATTCTTCATAGATATCTTTTCTTCTTCTTTTCTCTCTCTCCTGTCTGATTGTGTGTGTGTGCGTGTTTTCGTTCTATATATAGGGACTTTAAGCAATGTTACATTCTTCATAGATATCTTTTCTTCTTCTTTTCTCTCTCTCCTGTCTGACTGTGTGTGTGTATGTGTGTGTTCGTTCTATACATAGGGTCTTAATGGGATGTTACGTTCTTCACAGATAGCTTTTATTCTTATCTCTCTTCTTTGACTGTGTGTGTGTGTGTGTGTGTGTATTCGTCTCTATATGCAAGGACTTAATGCGATGTTACATTCTTCAAAGATATTTTATCTTCTTCTTCTTCTATCTCTACCTGAGTATGTATGTACAGTTCGTACGCATGTATGTATGTATGTATCTATGTATATATCTATGTATGGATGCATGTATGTATATATGTATGTATGTATGTGTTCAAGTGTAATTGAGGACATTAGAGTAAGATACTTAAATGAAATGAAAGTCGAGTGTGTTATCTATAATGATATTCTAGTAACAAATTGTTGTTTGTATCGATATACTAAATCTCAATATAGCATGTTCTATTTCTGCAGCATTCTTTTTATTGTCTCATTACTTACCGAAGATGAACGAACAGTATTTCTATTATTCGTTCGAGTAATTCTTTATCAGATCCAGGAATATATGAAATAAAATGTAAAAAAAAAAAAAAAAAAAAAACTGGATTATAAAAAAAAATTTAAAAAATTAACCTAGAATATATACATATAAAAAATCCAGGAATATATATATATATATATATATATATATATATATATATATATATATATATATATATATATATATATATATATATATATAAATAAAAGAACCAGGAATATATACACACACATATATATATATATATATATATATATATATATATATATATATATATAATATATATATATATAATATATATATATATATATATATATATATATATATATATATATATATATATATATATATATATATATATATAAAAGATCCAGGAATATCATAAAAAAGACATTGGGATCTATGAAATTAATAAATAACAAATATGGTCGGTTCTCAAAACACCAATAAAGAGAGACGGAAAAAAAGAAAGCTCCAAATTTGAACGGAAAAAAAAATTAATAAATGCATTGGATTCTTCTATGAAATTAATAATAAAAAAAAAAGAAAAAAATGCTCGCCTCTCAAAACATTAATTAAAAAGACAAAAAACAAAATAACAAAATATACAAGTTAGAAAAAAATATGAATAAAATACATTGGATTTTTCTATATATAGAAAAAAAAAAATATCCTCACCTCTCAAAACACCAATAAAAAAGAGCAAAAACAGAACAAAAACAAAATATACAAGTTAAAATAAAATATGAAAAAAAATACATTGGATTCCTCTATGAAACTAAAAAAAAAAAAAAAAGAAATATGTTCGCCTCTCAAAACACCAATAAAAAAAGCGCAAAAACAAAAAAAAAACAAACGGAAGATGATTTAAGAATAGCTCCGAGCCCCCTCACCGAAGGCAGACGAAAAACAGTTGTTGTAAAGCCGCTGTTTGTTTTGGCCGAAGAGGACTGATCGGAGACGAAGGAGAAAGATTGAGGTCGGACAGCGTTTATTTCAGAGACGGAGCATCAACCGGGATCTGGACCAGCACAGCGAATACTTAAAGGAGTATATAAATACTACGACGTTACAAATACACACACAAAACACCTTCTGAAAAAATAATATACACCTCACACCTCTCGAACTGTCGACCTAACCGAGCCATGATTCCTAGCTGCTGGGAGGAGGCGATGGTGGCTGGTACAACACAAAACATACACTACTGGGGTCTAGCGATGGCAGGCAGGGCAGCCGGTCGGGACTACGGTCTACCCCAAAGCCAAAACCAAAGTCCTTCAAAAAGAAGGCAACCGCGTTACCCTATACGAATAGATGAAGAAGAAGAAAGAGTTATTGTTTAACAGGGAGGTATTGTCTATGAATTCCTCATTTATCATTATCATTCAAATTAAACCAATGTTCTCTAGTCTTGAGTAGTGCCATAGCCTCTGTACCGTGGTCTTACACTATCTTGGGTTAGAGCTCTCTTGCTTCAGGGTACACTCGAGCAAACTACTCTGTCTATTTTCTCTTCTTGTTTATATACGAAATATTATATTTGAATGTTGTTACTGTTCCTAAAATATTTCCATTTTCCTTGTTTCCTTTCCTCACTGGGCTATTTTTTCCTGTTGGAGCCCTTGGGTTTATAGCATCTTGCTTTTCCATCTAGGGTTGTAACTTGGCTGATAATAATAATAATAATAATAATTGCAGATTTGAGAACAAAGCCCTCAGAAGAATATTGAGAGTTAAATGGCAGGACAGGATTAGAAATGAAACTATAAGAGATTACTCGAGTGCCATATGTGAGGGATAGATGGAGATGGTTTGGGTATGCTCTTCGCACTCCCCAAGAGAGATTAGTTCACTAAGCTTTTAACTGAGGTTCACAAGGCACTAGAAGAGTTGGAATACCAAGGCCTACATGGTGGAGGACTATGAAACATGAAGTAGGAAATAAATGGAGAAGTATAGATTTAAAGGCTCAAGATAGAGACGATTGGCGAAATCTAACCGAGGCCCTTTGCGTCAATAGGCGTAAGAGATGATGATGATGATGATTAATTCAGCTACAACCCAATTCGGAAAAGCAAGATGCTATAGGTCTAAAGGTTCAAACAAGGAAAAATAGCCCAGTGAGGAAAGAAATTAAACAAATTACACGAGAAGTAATGAACAATTCACATGAAACACCATAAGAACAGGATCAACATTAAAATAGATCTTACATATACTAAAAAAGGTACTTTTGTCCGCCTATTCAACATAAACATATTCGCTGCAAGTTTGAACTTTCGAAATTCCACCGATTCATTCCACAACTTGGTCACAGCTGGAATAAAACTTCTAGAACACTGTGTAATACTGAGCCTCACGAGGAAGGCATGACTCGATATCAATTAGATTAGCTATCTTAGCACAGATTAAATTTCTAAATTCCAGAGTAAAAAAAAAAAAAAAATATTCACGTCTGGTTTCTAGTTTAATGGCAATCAAAATTACTTAATCTTCTGTTATTTTTTCATATTTCAAAATTCTTACCCTGATGACTTATGCCCTTGAAGAAAGAATGAATTTGAAAAGTGTCTAAGAATTCTTTCGTACTATATTTTCATCAAAGGCAAAATTTGTCGATGCCGACTTTTCGTGGGCTGTAGATTCATCTTGCTAAGTGCAATCCAAAGGCTCTTGCTGCATAACAGGATACAGCCGAAAAAGGCCTATGAACATAATTCCCTCATTGTGAGGAAATGATGATAAAAGCAATGGAAAAAGGTACATTTTGGATGGTGGGCCACATAAAAAAAACTACTATTTAGGAAGCAAATCAGTTGAGGTGAATATAAAATGAGTGAACAAGGCCTTCCTGAAGTATATGAAATGTAGCTAAATAGTCAACAGAAATGTGAAATGTACGTTGCATAATTTGAATAGTATTAATGTATTTTGCTCATGAAGGCCTTCTGCATAGAACACCAGAAGGTTATTGTGATATTCCTTAACTTCCAATTTCCCCATCATAAGATAAATCAATTATATTGTCGGAAATGAAATTAATTCCGCCATTTAAAAAGATATACATATATATATATATATATATATATATATATATATATATATATATATATATATATATATATATATATATATATATATATATAAAACAGGACTATGTAAACAATATGAAGATCCAACTATAATCGCCAAATTTATTCTGGGCGAAATAAGCTCCACCCCTTGATGATGTCATACCCAATCATGTGGTCTCCTTTGTTAACAGCCGTCACATTACATCCTCTTAGATTGTAAATTAGTATAGTTTGAAATTTGTGAGGAAATGTATTGTGACCGCTGCTAACGTGGGAGACAGTGTGATTGGCTATGACATCATCAGAGGGTGGAGCTTATTTCACCTGCAATCTTTGAGGCAACATTATAAAGGATAAGAAAGTTACAAAAAACGTCACACTAACTGGATGCCAAAACGCCGCTTGCATATTCATATACAAAGTTGCTCTAAAACCAACCAACCAACCTACAGTATGCGCGCTCTAAAACCAACCAACCAACCTACAGTATACAAGCAAAGATGGTCATGATCTACAGTGTGTCGCCGTAAGGATGTCATTTCCCGCCAAGATTTAGGCCACACCCGCTGAGTAATGGAGTTGCCATATATCTCCAGACAGACTACCATTCTTGTCCAAAGGGCATGACTTGCATCAGAGCTACCTAGTATTTTCATTGGTTAACAAATATCAAAATGCCTACCTAAAAATATACCCGAGTTTTCATGAAGAAATCCCATGCCCTCATGAAAATCACTTAAAATGTTAGATTTGGGCAGGACAGACTTTCATTTCTGTCTACTTGCCTCCTACTTTCCCAACTAGGGTTGTAGCTTAGCTAATAATAATAATAATAAGAATAATAATAATAATAATAATAAAAAGACATTACAAAGCTTGTTTAAAGAATAGAAGCTTAGGCTAGGCTAAAAACCATAAGCCTAAGATGGTCTACAACTCAACCAGATACTTAATGAAATCCAGTAAAACTATTCTTGTAAATGCTACTTTTGAAAGTGCCTACCACTCTCTACCTATGCTCCCACGGTGGTAGTTCAACTCGTGCTGCTAAGAGAGGAAAAGAAGTCCTATACATTTCTACGTCTTTCCACTACCAGTGACAGCAAAATAGTATATATAAGCACCTTAATTTTTGCCAAAAATATCAGCTGCTGAAGTGCAAAGTTTAGTAGCATATGTAAATGAAGAACAGATACCCTCTCTAAAAATATGTTTTGGGTTTTCCTCATGCTACTGACACGATGGGAACTAATCATCTCGTCAACAATTTCACGTGCTCTCTGCTCAATTCTGCCCTGTACTATGTATTGCTGAAATGCTATCAGGTTTAGGTCTTGGCCACTTCTTTCATTATTTCCTAAAGGCCCATATCCAAGCATACTGCTTTTCTATCTAACTGTACCTCTTCCGTTCTCTTCACGTGTCCAAACCATATCAGTCTTGGAGTTCTCAGCATTTCTTCCAGCCTTTAGACCATTATTTCCTAAAGGCCCATATCCATGCATACTGCTTTTCTATCTAACTGTACCTTTTCCGTTCTCTTCACATGTCCAAACCATATCAGTTTTTGAGTTCTCAGCCTTTCTTCCAGCCTTTAGACCATTATTTCCTAAAGGCCCATATCCATGCATACTGCTTTTCTATCTAACTGTACCTCTTCCGTTCTCTTCACATGTCCAAACCATATCAGTCTTTGAGTTCTCAGCCTTTCTTCCAGCCTTTAGACACCACATCTCAAGCGAAAATCTAGTCCATGGAAAGGGGCATGCAATTTATTAAGTAATTATGTGCCTTTGAAATTTCTGTGTAAAAGTAAAACTAATTTCTAACCAGTAAACTTAGAAAATGTGAATGAGCTAGAATCTCGACGTTTTATTTAGTCCAGCTGCTTGGGTGTGCCAAAATGTAGAGCCAAATAACTCTACGACAGATAAAAGGAAATTGAAAAGATAGCACCATCGAGACCCACTTGATCATAATGATGGTAATTCTGGTATACGATCACTTTCTGTTTAATATTTTTAAGATGAACAGACTAACATAAGTCTCTTTTTTATAGTTTACATATTTAAGATCTATTTTAATGTTACTGTTCTTAAAATATTCTAATTTAATTGTTCATTACTCCTCACTGTGTTATTTTCTCTGTTGCAGCCATTGGTATTATAGTATCCTGCTTTTCCAACAAGGGTTGTAGCTTAGCTAATAATAATAATAATAATAATAATAATAATAATAATAATAATAATAAATATTCATTCATGAAGTATAAATATTAACATTACTGTTCATATTATTATTTTTATTATTATTGCTAGCCAAGCTACAACCCTAGTTGGAAAAGCAAGATGCTATAAGCCCAAGGGCTCCAATAGGGAAAAATAGCCCAGTGAGGAAAGGAAATAAGGAAATAAATAAATGATGAGAATAAATTAACAATATATCATTCTAAAAACAGTAACGACGTCAAAACAGATATTTCCTGTATAAACTATTAACAACGTCAAAAACAGATATGTCATATATAAACTATAAAAAGACTCATGTCAGCCTGGTCAACATATAAACATTTGCTGCAAGTTTGAACTTTTGAAGTTCTACCGATTCAACTACCCGATTAGGAAGATCATTCCACATTGTAATTTAGCTTCCATGGTTACAGAAATAGATTTATATAAACAATCCTCTTAACGAAAGCCATCTTTAAAATATGACCTTAGAAATAGAAGTAGGTATGTCAAGAGCACAGCTCACCCCCTGATACATAACTCCTCAATGAGCGAATTTCTTCTCTGCCTACAGAGAAGTGGTTGTGGTGGCCGATGCGGTAACGTTCCTGATTAGTGAATGCCAGACTGGGGTTCAAGTCCCGCTCAAACTCGTTGGTTCCTTTGGTCGCTGCAACCTTACTATCCTTGCGAGCAATGTATGGAGGGTTTGTGGGAGCTCATAGGTCTATCTGCTGAGTCATCAGCAGCCATTGCATGGCGCTCATTGGTCCCAGCTTGGGTGGAGAGGAGGCTTGGCGCTGGTCATGGCGCTGGTCATATGGTCAGCCTCTGGGACATTGTCCTGCTTGATAGGGCAATGTCACTGTCCCTTGGCTCATGGGCGGCCTTAAAACGTTTAAACACATGCATCGAGTAGTCATGCACATTCCTTACATATTCATCTCTTTCCTTAAACATCTAAATGCATTAGACACATTACACCTTACAACTCTCACTATGGTGAAAAGCTAATGAAACT